>NW_001849407.1:0-19521 GCF_000209065.1 Trypanosoma cruzi
CTTCGAAAAACCCTGTCGAATCCTCCCCATTATGCGGAAACACATCCGTCGTGCATGTGTCCACCGCAGCCAAATGAATCCGGTCCAAATACCCTCCAAATCAAATTCCCCTTTCCTCAAGCCATTCCCTCATTCCATGCGCCCTGACCCTCATCCGCACGTGCCCACTCACACAAACCGCCATCGACAGATGGTGGCCGCCCAACGCTCCGGGAAAACATGCCCAGCACGCACGCGCACAACAAATGACATGAGCAACCGCACGGCACAACGGCGGAGAAGCGCACACCGAAAGGATGCGGCCCTCCACAGCAGTCGCAGCCCACCGCGCGCATCACACCCGCAGGAAGAGTGACTCGCGGTGCGCGCTCCCTCTCTCCTCCTTCCCTTCATGCCCACAGAAGGAGGCAACAGCCACCAGCACACGCTACAAAAGAAGCATCCAAATCCACTGCAATGTGCATTTTGTGCGTGCATGTGGTTGTGTGTGCCTGCAGACACACGAGGCAAAGAAGTAAAAACAGGAGCAGAGCATGTGAAGGGACGCACAAACAAAAATGTACAGCAGAGGTGCGCGGCAGAAATAAAGAGAAAAAGACTGCTCAGACTCATGATACAGCACTGCAGAGGAAGCAGCGGCAATTCATTAAAAAATTTATTAAAAATAATAATAATAATTCATCTTCACCCTTCCACAACTCACACTTTGGAAAAAAGAAAAATGAAAAAAATTAAAAAAAAAAAAAAAAAAAAATTGAAAAAAAGAAAAAAAAAATTGAAAAAAAGAAAAAAAGTCGTCCTTTATTACTGTCCCACACACAAAAAAAAAAAAAATGAAAATGAAAAGCCACACAAAAAAAGCACCTAACTACCATTTTGCTCCAGAAATTGTCCGCATATTTTGTCCGAAAATAAAATTAAAAGATATTTAAGTGTCTTTCAACCGTCCGACCTCCATGTGTCCGCACATCGTTTGTATTTCACGGGGTCATCTGCGTGTTGCTGCTCCCCTCAGCCCTCTCATCGGCGCGTGAGTGCGGCCCGCAGAGCACAGTCACTCGTGTGTGGGGGGACTGAGAGAAGCACGCAGACATGACGGGAGTCGCGTCACTCCATCGGGAGAGTGAGCGCAGCAAAAAAAAAAAGAAAATCATCAGAGGGGAGAGAAATGCTCACAGGACTGCCGGCACGAAGGGACTGCCCGCCCTGGCCGCAAAGAAAACAAAACAAGAGGGAAGAAATGTGTGCTCCGCCCCACAGGCCCTCGTCGCACGCCCACACGTCACGGCTCCCGCAGCGCGCCGTTCGTCGCGGCCCCTCCTCATGCGTGCAGCAGGCGAGGCGCACAGGGCCGTCATCATGAGCGTGTCGGTGGGTGTGCGAGTGGAGCAGTTCGGCGGGAAACACACGGCACCCCTCACAGGAAGAGTGCGGAAGAAACAATTAAAGAGGGAAGAGTAGAAAAGAAAAACGTCCATAGTGATTGCCCCAAGGCAACAAGCAAAAAAAGAAAAGTGATTTTCAAAAAAAAAAAAAACAAGGAAAAGGAAGAAGAAAAAGCAAAAAATGAAATTGAAAAAATTCATTGGGTAATGATGGGATGCTGCTCAGTTGTTGCTCCACAGAATTCTGCAATTTCTCTCTCTCCAAATTCATTCAGCTAAGAGCCGCAGTGCCCCACAGCCCCAGAGGCAGCAGCAACAACATCTGAGACACACACCAATGCACGGTGCTGTCACCAATTAGATAAATGGCCGCCAACTCGCTGTAATGCCCCTTCTCAAGCAAAATGTCACGGTCCGAGGGTATTGTTGCGTTGGACTCCGATGGAATCTTGGTTTCCACAGGCATGGTGTTTGTATTGCCCGGTGCGGTGTCGACCGTCTGTGGCACCTCCTTGCCGTCTTCAGAAGAAACTTCAGTTCCTTCAGTCCGAGAGATGTTGTCGGTGTCCTCCGCGGATGTCGGTTCGGCGTCGCTCCTTGAAGGAGTGAGGCTGCTGCCTGAGTTCATTGTTCTCTCGGAATTTCTGCCCCCCGCCTCGAGGCTGAGGCTTTGCTCCGCGCCGGTGGTTCCGGTTCCAGTGGACCGCACTTCGTCGTTTTCAGTGGCAAGCTCAGTGCTTTTTTGCAATTGGCGCTCACTGTCAACTGTTTCGGTGGCCGCATCCATATCCGATGATGCACCCACTGAGGACGTTGATCCGCCACTCCTGTCATTCGTTCCTCCATCCTCCTCTGGCTCTTCTGTATCATTACTTTCAGGGGATCCTTTAACATCGGTAACCTCCGTTAATTCCGCTGGCTGTGGGTATTGTGGCTGCACATCTGAATCCTGTTGCATCGATTCCTTCGCTTCATTCAGCGTGTCTTGCTGGGCTGTTTTGCCTTCGGAAAGTTGGGCATTATTCTCTGGAAGAGAATTCTCTGCGCTCTCCGCTGCTATGGCGGGTTCAGAAATAGGGAATCCTCCGACAACCGTGGAAGAGGAAGCTGCAGGCACCGGATCTTCGGCGCTGTTTTCTCCTCTTGTTTAACACGATCACCCTCTGTCAATTCATGGCTGGCGGCGCTTTCTTCACTCCTTGACTCGGGAAAAACTGAGACGTCTTTGCTGGCCACCGGACCTGTGGGCTGTTTCTCAGCGCCAATTGATGGAATAGTGACTTTGCTGTCTTGGAGTTCATCCAGAAAATCATCTTCCGACAGTTTCTTGTTGTAAAGCATGACGTTGGTCACCGTCACATGGCCGCCCGTTGCACTTCGGTCCTTACTGTCCCCACCAATGTAGAAGTGTGAGATCCTGTGCGAGTTGAACAGACTTTCATTATATCTCTTGCAGTCAATTTCCTCTCGATCTACAAAGGCAATCCAACAGTAAGAATTCATTCGCAGTCCCACCTGATACGTCCTGTTTGGCTCCCAATCATCAAAATCCTCCGCATCACCAGAATTCTCAGGTATGGCCAACCACTTCTTTTCATGGGTGTACGAAAGACCAAAGAGCACCGTGCTGCTGGTGTCATTCATCCTCACGCCAATCAAAGGAACGGGGCTGCCACTCTGCGGCACCTCGTGGATGGACACCGTCGCCACAAGAGTGAACCCGTTGTTCGCAAAGTAGTACGGCACAGTCTGCCCCAATTTACCAACAGGCCACTCCGCCCATGATCCTTTAAACGTCAATCCATTGGGAACCCCTATCCTTTTTTCCGCCGGCCCATGGACAATGGCGTTCACGCCGAGGTACTCGTCTCGCCACTCGGTCACAGTTGAGTTACCAGACAAGAAGCCAACAAGCCTCTCAGTGGGAACAGGACCATTGCACATACTTTTTTTTGGCAAGTCGACAGTGACGCTGGAACCGGAACTGCAGGATTGCAAGGCGCTGTCCAAATCCTTCCATGTCTTCACCACTTCCTTTATCCGCTCCAGTTTCTCGGTCAGACGCACAGCAACAAGACTGTATGCTCCGTCGCTCTTCTTGTTCTCGTACAGTGAAATCAACTCCTTATTATTATCCTTCATCAACAGCGAGCTGGCGGCGGCGTCAACATTTTCACGAGATACCGGCCCAACATCATACATACGTGCCTTGTCCGTCACCCAAAGATGGAGCCGACCCTTTCCTCCTTCATTGTCCTTCGCATACACCGGCGCGGTCACGAGCATCACCTCCTTTCCCTCAATGGTTGCCGTGGTGAATCCACTCTGGACGCCATGCCCCTTTCGATTGTGTGAGTTTCCCCACACGCGGTTAAGTGGCTCACCCAACGTATTCCAACCGTACCCATTCCAAGTGGACATGTAAACGTCATAGTAGCCTCCAGCACAATGAGCCATCATGAAGAGTCTTTCGTCGTCGTCTTCTTTCCACTTCACCAGGGTTGGATCCCTGCAGCCCTTACCAGTCGCCGTGGATGAAAGCTCCCATTTTTTGTCTGACGGGTTAAAACTCATGGACAGTAAAACGCGCTTTACATCCTTGTTTTTGGCCTGCATGGGAAACACAATCGTGCCATCACCCATCACAGCACCCGAGCCTCCGCCACCCAAAAACTCGGTCAATAAAACAGATTCTCCTTTTCGTTGAGGGTCCACCACATGGGTCTCATTCCACACAAGTTTCTTGTTGTTTCCACCCTCGTCAGAGACAGTTCCCTTCACGAGTAAAAGGCCCCGCTCCTTCGTATCTTCAAACTGCGACTTTGTAGGACTGTATTTCCCCACCAGCATGTAGACAATCTCCCCAATTACAACTGTCGTTGGTCGCAAGACTTCTGTTGTCCCAAAATTATTCGCGGCGGCGTCCACAAGTTGCATGCAAAACAAACTTATATCCGACATCGAAATATCCATTGAGTCATCACTTATATTCAGGTGCTTTGACACAATCCCAGCACAGCTGCCAGCTCCGTTCCCATCCCCGCACTGCGCTTCAGCCACGGCAAATACATCATCACCCACTTTAACGAGGCCAGGAACGCGGAGCGAGGTGATTTCCCCGCCGTCCTCGTTAAACTCCTTCCAATTGGCAAATGATGACGACGCCCTCTTAAAAGGATCAATGGTATTCCTTGTTTCACCCCCAGCGGCCGCAACCCAACCGGTACCACAGCACATCAACAAAACAAGTAGAAGCACCGCGGAATAGAAGTGAAGCCGGAACATGTGGGGCCTCTGCGGCTCACTCTCTCTTCCTTCCCTCCTCCTTCCGCTGGATCCGGTCACGCGGCGACGGTTGTGTGTGCGGGGTGCCTTCACTGCAGCAACACGTGAGAGCATGTAAATATGTGTGTGTGGGCGGTCTGTGTGCTGATGATCCTTTCAGTGCCTTCGAATTTCACAGTAGCGATTATCGCTTGTTTGCTTGCTTTCCTAGCGTGTCTGTCCAAGAAGTGGAGAAGGCAGCGGCGGCAGAAAGACAACAACAACGGTACACACCGCCACCACTCAAAGCAAAGCACAACATCACCATCCCCGCAGCCATTACTCCCCAGTACCCCCAACAGCATAAATAAATGTAAAGTATTTAAAAAGCGAGCAGCCTCCCAGTTGGGGGCCGCGGGCAATGGCCTTGCAAAAAAAAACAAATGAGAGGGGGCCACTCGTGCAGTGAGGGAAACAAGCGTTGCACTGCACAACAAGCCAATTAGTGAAAATAAAACCACAATGCGAGTGGCACTGCAACGGCACGACGGCGTGACAATCCGTGGGGAGCACCGATGCAGACCAGCACATCGCCTGCAGGAAGAGTTGCTTCTCCCGCTGAGTAGAGAGGAAAAACAGCCTCAGCGTCCCAATGATGAGAGGTCGTCTGCACCTCCTCGAAGCACCTGCAAGCTCGGCAGACAAAAAGATGCCGATGACGCTCTGCTGCACGCATGACGGCCGTCGCACCATTCAGAATGGCAACCGCATCCTGTGGCACCACACGCCGCAGTCGATGTGCACAGCATCCGTCTCCCTCCCTCCTGTCCCTCTCCCTGAGAACTCATCGGTGGCCGTGGCACACCCACCGACATGTCAGAAATCACTTGTTTTCCCTCCTCCCTCGCACATCGCACAGCAGCACCGCCAAACGAAGGTCACTCCTTCTTTCGCGGATTCCCCTCAGACACGCCTCCTGCCACATGCATCAACTCACAGGCACGCAGTCCGCAAACGTCACGCTGCTACCCCGCATGATGCCGCACACACCAACACGGCACCACGCCACTCGGTGCAAGCAGTGTCTGGACACACAAAACAGGTTGCCCCAGCCAACGACAGCCCCCTCCAAGCAGTGAGGCAGGACTCGTCAGTAACAATCAAACAACCAGCCCTTAGTCTCCTCCTTCCGCCATGCACGAGGTTCCGCCTGCCACATGCATCATCCGTGACGCCCGGGCTCTCAATAAGCGAGCAAAACGCTATGCGCCCCTCGGCTCAACGAGAAGCCCATTGACAATTCTCAGCCAGTCGTCTCCATGGGCCATGCGTGAGGAGCACCACGGCAAGAATGCACAGAAGGTTGCATGCAAACCCTCAACTCATTCCACGTCAACAAGCAGTGTGGCATCATACATATGTTTCACAAAAATGTCGGCTGGCGCTTCCCCGAGAGGCCTCCCATACACATCGCACGTGATCACATTAAAGAAAAAGTAACGCCCCCAATCTGACTGTCATCCCGCGGCGGAGATCAAAGCACAACCTAACAAAATGCCGCAAATCATCACATATTTCACACAGACCATCAAAAGATTACGCGGCAAATGCACAGCACGGAAGAAGAGCCATGCCCACAAACACGCAACGCACAGACACAGTAAGAGAGTTGGGAAAAGCAGCACCCAACGCCATCCCCTGTGAATGCAAATGATAACAGCACCAAACAAAGAGAAGCACCAGACGGGCACCACATGTGGGCCACAGACACACCCACCCGCCCATTCACTCTTCCTCCTCCCAATGGCGTGGCCCTCCTTCACCTCCACAAACACGCCTGTCCGTCAGTTATGTGTGCCTCTAACGCAAGCACTCAAGTGGCGTTTCGGTAATCCAAAATTCAGCACCTCAGAAAAACAGAGGACATGCTCGCAGAGGCCACACGGCTCCTCAACGCACCTTCCAACCCTCCTCACGACTCTGCAATGCGGCGGAAAGGAGTACAGGCGGCTCTCGTGTCACAGAAGACGGCCAGTGGGAGCGGTTTTCACAGCGCAGAAAATGCCAAGTTGTAAAACAGAGAAGGGAGGAGGTTCGCAGGGGACGTCACCTGCCACGCCTGACATGCGCCGTCTCATTCGTGCAACGGGGATCCAACGACACGGTTGTTGCGGTGCCTGCCCGTGCGTGCAACTCACACTCGCGCCAATGAACGCCTCAAGGAACATCCTGCAGGGGAAATGCAGCTGGCCGTGCAGACAATCCCGTGTCTCGTCAACGTTCCAGCAGCCGCTTTTTGGGCAAGGCGTCGCTCTCTTTCTTCCTTTTCTCCCGTGCGCCATCCTCGCATGAAATGAAAATGCCTTCCACAACTGGCGTCATCAAGCACCTCCAAATAAATTAGGAAGAATTCACGGCCTCGAGAAAAAGCACCCAAAGTGGCAGTCAACGTGAGCTCAGCAACGCACGCCATCTTCTGCCGCCGCGTGCATTGCAACTCCCCTCAGCCGCCCACTGTTTCTTCCTTCCCTGTAGACCCAAACCGCATAGTACACTTTGATTTGCTCGGATCATCCACAGGCTCGCGTAACCGTGTCCACCACACCCGTGCAGCTCGTGACTGCATCACTTCTCCGTCCACTTCTGCGGCACCGAATAGCGTGAAATAGGGATCCAAAACACCAAATCTGCGAGGCAAACACACATGCATCGCTCCAACGGGTGCCACTGAGAGAAATCACACGACAGCACACTATCTCTCGCTCTCCCATCAGCGATTTGCCGTCAACAACCACAACAGCATTGAGAAGCAGCCTCGGGGCAATCCCTGAGCACCGTCTCCACCTCGGCGAGCGACCCACTCCGGGAACCCTGCACTCCAGTGCCGTTCCGGGAAGAACTCCTGCCACCGCCAACCGTGTTACTCTGTCGCGTTAGCGCACGGAGCCCGCTTCAGAGAAACAACAGCACGCTCCATTCAAAACGTGGCTATGAGAGTGCAGGCAACAGGCGCAGGGCGCACCACCTCATTGTCCATTCTCAATAAAGAGAGGATGGGTGCCAACTTGCCGCAGCACGCACAGTTGTGCCTCTGTTGTCCTCCCTCGTGCTTTCGCAAATAAATCGTAATGCCCGCACCGCGGTAGCACGTGCCCCCAGACCTCGTGGTGCCACAACTGTGTCCCGGCACGACGCGGCTGGTCCGGGTGCCGGTAGATGCCGCC
The DNA here is from genome assembly GCF_000209065.1 of Trypanosoma cruzi. Lineage (NCBI taxonomy): Eukaryota > Euglenozoa > Kinetoplastea > Trypanosomatida > Trypanosomatidae > Trypanosoma > Trypanosoma cruzi. The sequence continues at coordinate 7,874 of NW_001849407.1, forward strand.
ACAACCCCGCAGCCAACACACAACGCACACCGAGCAAGCAATCACCCAAAGAGCCACACGCGGAAGCGGACCATCATCCACCCATGACACGGCGCCTCAGTCCATGCGGTCACACGGAATGCACCGTTTCCTCAAAAGAACTTATGCTTCGTCCATCCCTTAAAAATGCTTCTGTTATTGATGGGAATCAAAACACAATAGAAGAAAATGGACAATGCAGTAGTACTGCGACACCGCCAAACACAATGTCTCCCTCATACTGGGGAAATTCTCCAATTACGCCTCGTATGCAAACACACAATCAAAATAACATGTAGAAATCACCCAATGTTTTCACCAGAAAACAAACAGCCCCACTCCCTCCCTAATTTATTCTCTCACCGTTAAGTTCGATAGCGCTGGCCATTTTTGAGACCTTTTTGTAATAATGTCACCTGGTGATGGTGCACCCGCACCGCATGCACACAAAACTATCCAAAAATATATAAATCCCACAGTGTTTTTTACCACAAATCAAAATTGCCTCTTCCCCCCCCCCAACTTGTTTTCCTATTTCGACGGTTATTCCCCTCTTCGGTGAGCTTCGTCTCTTCAAAAGTCTTCGGATGATATTGACACTTGGTACTGGCGTACCTTTTCCTTCCAAAACGCCGCTGTTTCACGGCTTTCATCGTCGCTCACATTATTGGAATTGACAACATGACACCTCGGCCAGTCATTCATCGGCGTGCTGTCTGCGTGCTGCACGTAAATAATCTCCCACGACATGTCTCGGGATGATTCCTCCCAGCCATTAAAATATGCCGCCAGGCACTCAGTGAACTGCCTCACAGTGCTGGCGGTGGTGTGATGCCTACCCGCCGTAGTCATCCGCAGCCCGACCAGCGTCTTCCGCGGTGACTTCACAAGGAAAAAAGCAGTCCACAAGCGGAAAGCTTGCAACCGCCGGTATGCACAACAGCCGATGCTTTATATTAGTATTTGTATGGTATTCCATTGCAACCACTCCACATAAGACTCGGTGGGGTGCCCTTGAGGGTTTAACGTTGGCACTGCGTGCTTTCCTCCACGACGTGCTGGTGGCCCCAGCTCCTTAACCTCCTCTACTAATGCACCGACAAACTCCCCCAAACATGAACACTCGCAAGCCAAACCCTCCCATACATTCAGACAAAAGAGTATTCTCACCCCCAATACCAGCAACAGGAATATATCCTTCTCACTCATCACGTTTCCCAAAATAGTGCGGTATTCGACGCTCGAGGCAAACAGATATCGGTGCGCTCAGAAATACCTCAGCACCGACTTCTCCTCTTGCTCGGGCAACCCTCACGAGCTTTTGAGACGCATTCTCAGAATACCACAGTCTCACTCCCCCATGCGTAAAGTGCTTTTCATCATCCCGAGAATTGATCCCATCCAAGGCATCCTCAGTGGCAGCGGAGTGTGCAATGAACTCATTCGCATCAAAGATGTGAAGTGGAATCGGCCCCACTCTATCCATGCGTTCTTTGACCATCCTCCAGTATTCCGCTTGCTCATCTGTAGTACCATCGCGCTTCATCCAGGCGCACATCGCCTTCACATCCATCTCGTCGGTGCAATTCATGATGATTCGTTCGGCTCTTACTTGCCTCACCCATTCACCATAGTTCCTAACCTCTAGGGAGGACACCACAATCATGCCCCATTCATCAAAAAACGCAAAACCTTTCGCTGGCGCTGTTCCCTCCTCTGTCACATCCTATATAATATGCCCTTTCGTCCCACGCTGCCATAAACCATACAAAACTCTCTTGGAAGTTGTATTGCTCCTGTATTCCGACACCGTCTTGATGGTCTCGTCAGACACTTACGTCGTATTTCCACCAACACTGTAGGCAGCCACTGGGAGTTTCTCGACATCACAGTGCAGCAGCTGGTAGAGGAGGCATGAACCGGCATTCATCGACTTCCCGATCCCGGGCGTCCCAATCAACACACGCCTCTTGGGCGTAAAGTCGGTTCGACCGTGACTGCTGAACCATTCGGTGAGATCGCCCTTGACGATCTGCCACACTCGATCCACCTCACAGTTCACATAGCAGTCACGAGTGGAATTATTCTCCTTCCACTTCCACGAGTACGGCCTTCCCTTGTCCGAGGTGAGCATCATCAGCCTGAGACGCGCGGTACAGCGGATTGCTCCACACCGTCATCCTTTTCGAGAGAGTCGCCAACTGCCCTGTACGTCCATGGCTGTGGTGGTTCCCCCTCCCTCACATCCTTTCCCATCCCCTCGCCACCAGGAACTTCCACCACATGGCTCCACCTCGCATTGTACACAGACTCGTAGCATCCCTCCAGTTACCTCGGTGCGCTCGACTTCTTTGGGCTCCTCGCTTCCTCGGCAGCTGCATCCAAAAACTCATTAGTGATGCAATGAACACTTGCCTTTACCCCCGCAGCAGCCACCAACCACCTCAGTAGATTGTCCATACAATGCTCGTAAAGCTTGTGTACATCCTCTTCCATGTCCATTTCATCCCTTGCAGCCCTCTCCATCATCACATAACGATCGGATGCCTGCATTTCGTTCAATACTCCCGCATCGCAAATATACTTCTCGGGGTCCTTAAAAACCCCTCCTGCAAGAATTTCCGATTGGCGTCCACAAAGCCCCTGCCATCAAATCTCCTATTAAGAAGCTCATTCAGCTTTCGGTCCATGACACGAACTTTTCTTTTAGACAGTACATCTTCAATCGTAGTTACAAGGGTGGATTTTTTTTTCGCTGCTCCGAGTATCCGTCTGGCATTTCAAGAGCTGAATCAATTTTTTGCATTGCCCGGAAATTGATCGTGTCCTTCCTCTCATAGTCCCTCCATTGACGAAGAAAGAACACACCCTCGTGAAGAAGTTTTTACACCCGGTAGTCTGTCAAATTAAGAATTCCTTCAAGAAGCTGCCGGCCTTTTACGTAAGCATCGAGTCTCCGAATAAACATCTCCCCCGTCGCATTGTGGTCTTTCATCAACGGTCGCCCTGGAGCCAATACAATTCCAAAAAAAAATCTAAGACTAAAGCTGGTGCTCAGAGTATCTCCGTCCAGCATTAGATCTTCCACCAGACTGTCAAGAGTCCACGGCAGTCACTCTTTACTCCCCAGCAAATGTTGGGCTGTAGCATCGGAGCCAACACAGGTGCCGCTGGCTCCAAAGGACACTCGCGGCTGTTTCCTCCCGCAGTCCCAATGGCGTTGGGCGTGGCACTCGCACGGCGGGGCGTTCAGTGCGCCATGCAGCCGCACTGCAACGCCTGTCGGTGAAGCAGTCAAGGCCCATCGCCTCCGCAGCAACGCAACGTGCAATTGGCAACAACACCGCCACATTATTGCCCTTTTCTGTTTTGTTTTATTCACGTTGTCCGTCTGTTTGCCCCATCACCGACACCAAAAATAAGTGCACACATTTACAAAAGGGAAGAAACAAAGAGAAAAGGAGGCACGATCCCACCGTCCCGCCGCGGGTCAACACTCTCGTCCACCCACCACCACTGCAGCACAGGAGACCGCAGTCACATCGCAGAGTCAGCACCACAATGCGCACCGCACCACCGTGCAGTAAACAATGGGCGGAACGCAGCCATGCATCGCCCCGCTCCATTTTCCCACCCCTCAAGTGTTGCGTGCCCGCACAAGGCAGCAAACAGAATCAGAGTGCACACAAACCCAATCATCCCCCTCACTCGCTGAAGCACATTATTCGCATGGAGTGACAACATTTGAGGACACAACAGCAGTAGCAGGCTGTATGGAATTTCCCAGCCAACGCTGCGAAGAGACACAACAACTCTGCGGAGTCAAAGTGACAGTCCCTCGGTGTTGCCCGCAGTCCACATGGCAGGAAAATCCCACGCACGCATAGTTCCAAATCCCTCGCTGTTTGAGTGCACATCAACTGAACAAGTGAAAAAAATACGTGCGCACAAGATGGCGTTTAAATAATTAAACTCTTCAGCATGCTTCGTTTGATGGTGTTGGCGAGCAGTCCCACACAATCCAATCAAAGTGACACGCCGGACAGTGTGGCGTCAGCCAATAATAAATAAAAATAATTGCGCCAATGCAAAAAAAAGTAAAAATTGGATTTGCACCCCACTCCGAGGCGACGGTGACATCAGAGTGTGTATGTGCGCAAGACCTTTCGTGGGGCAGTGGCCTCCAATCCCGTCGTGCCCTGACACAAAAGGGCAACAGAAAAAAAAATAGGAGCGCACTCTCCAGAAAAGGAGTGACGGTTGGGCAGTCAACCCCCGTTCCTTCTCACGTGACATCCACATATGTGCACTCCAACTAAAATACGTACCTCCCTGGACGCCGCATGCATGACGTGTGGTTTCGTCACTCGCAATGTGTTTTTCCCCCCGCAAACAACAAAAAAAGGATGGTCATGGCGCAGCTCCACTCGGGGGAGGCAATCGAGGCGGACACGGGCGGGAACCAGTGATCATACAAAATAATAATAAAGGGTAATAGCCCCTCCAAGCCACGAAATCGTGCAATGTTGATCCCTCTTCTTCTAAATTAAAACCTCCCCAACAGAACTAACGCAGCACACACATGTGCAGCACAATATCTTTCGCTGCCCGCGTCCCATCTTACTTTCCATGACTGCCACGGCGGTGGTGGCTGCGTCACATATGAGATGACTCCAAAATATCAGGCAGCATGCTGTGGAGAGTGGACGCTTGCCGAACGTGACCGCGTTGGTGCCTAACAGGAAATGGCGTCAAAAAGAAAAAACTATCCGCGACTCAAGCTACCCGTGTGTGGCCGTAGTAAAGCAAACACCGAGACACGTGTGGAGCAACGCAAAAGAAAAAAAGAGAAGGAAGAAAAATAAAATAATCCGCAGAAATAAATCGATACATACATACCTACATATAAAGTAATAAGTCATTCCGCATAATTCCTCGTTCCTTCTCTCGTTGTTCCTTCTACACAACATCAGAAGTATAAAGAGCGGCAGGCATGCCCTCCCACACAGTCATCGTGCAACAGGAGAGAGAGTCACTGCAGGCACCCGCACGAAAAATAGAAACAAACCAACAAAAACCAACAATCAATGACGCTTTCGGTGCGGAGTCCGATGGGTGGCTGCGCAGCTGCACAGCCGTGGCCCCCACGCCCTCCCTCATGTCAGCCAGCAACGCACACTCACAACCTCCAGGAGATGACGCGTCACAGAAGGGCTTCATCGATTGTTTTCCCTAACGTTTTCTTGAATGCATCCTATGGCCCGCACACCAGCCACCGCCGTCGGGCACGTCCTCATTATTGAGTACAGACATGAAATAGAGAGAGCAGCAGCCCCCATATTCGGAGCTGCAGCGAAGAGCGTAAAACACGCACACACACGTTACGCATCCACCCCGGGCTAGCGTTATAGTTCGATAATCGTTTTTTAAAAAAATCAGTAAAATTTAAAAAAACAACGACCCAATCAGCCAACAATCCGATAAATAATAATAATAATAATAATAATAATGCAAAAAACACTGAAAAAAGCGTCCACGTTATGCCGCATCGGCAAGGGGCTTTGTGCCTTCTCGCCGCGTAGCGTTATTGTTGGGGGCAAAGCCTTTCCACCCCAAAGGGAGAAAATGCGCTAAATTTTTCGTCAAGCGCAGCATCCTCACCTGTCCAGAAGAGCATAATTAATGCTGCAGCTCGCACTGGATACACGGTCGAGTAGGCTCAAGGCGTCTGAGCGGGTGTCACCAGCCATGGGCTCCTGCTGTGCGGGTGGTCGGTACGACGACGCAGCGGTGGTGCCTGAGGCGTACGGCGATGAAGTCACGTCGTGCGGCTTCCGCACGACCTCGTTGCTCTCCTCGCCATCGCGCAGCAGCGCCTCCAGCCCGCCACGCCGCGGCTCGCGCAGCTCCTGCCATTCGCGGTCCTCCGCGTACCACACAACGACGCCGTACACAGTGACCGCAAGCAGCACAGTGGTCAGCAGCAGCACGATAGCCGCGTACGCCCTCGTACCGCCGTCGCTCGGCGCAAGGTGGTTCGCCGCGCTGACCACGCACAGCGCCGCAAGGAGCACAAGGCTCGCAGTGTGCATCACCGTCAGGAAGGCCGAGCGCATCATGTTCGTGAAGGCAACCACGCCCGCACCCGCAAACAGCACAGCCGCCATGCAGAAGTACTGGACGTGGCAGCCTCCCACGGGCGGGTGCACAGACGCAATCAGGCCCACCACACACAGCATCGACAGCTGGAACACGCACCAGTACACGCGGCTGCCCTTCATGTTCGTCAGCATGCCGCCGTACATCCGCTGCTGCGCCGCGGGGTGCCAATACCCGACGGGGTACAGCAGGCGCTCGTGCAGCGGCTTCCTCGAAAACTGCCAGTACCTCGTGAAGCTCGCTCCCACGTGGCGAGCAATCAAGTAGCACACGCCAGCAGGGAACGCCACACCGTACAGCACGCCAACGACACCGATCACGCGGTGCTGCACGCGGGCGTCGGGCATCGCCAGTGCACGCACCGAGCTAAAGAAAATGCCGAGGTGCATCGCGTGCGCCACAACGTACGTCAGGCTCGGGAAGCGCATCGCCGCCCACGCACTCGTCGCGCCCACGCCGCGCCACCGCTGGAAGGCGGCCGTCACACCGCAGTGCACGCACCCGAACACAGCGGCGAGCAGCGCGTTGCCCACCACCATCCACAGCGGGTCAAGAGCAGCAAACACCGACAGGAAGTACGGCAGCGCAGCGGTGCTCGCACGCTCCTGCGTCGAGGCGCATGACATCCTCGCGAACACGCCCAGCGCCTGCATCTCCAGGACGGAGCCCAGCCCGCCGGTCACCACCACGGCAACAGCCGTCGCACCCGCAACAACGCCGGTGATCGCCGAGAGGGCGCTGGCAGCGGCGGGCAGCGTGTCAGACCTGATCGTGAAGGACCCAAGCAGCACTCCCTTGCAGCCGCCGGACACTGCCGCAGCGTCGCAGCGAATGACTATCGTCTCGTCGACAGCAATGAAGTAACCGCGGTGCACGGGCACAGCCAGCTCCAGGACGGTGGACGGATTCGTCGCGTTGCGCATCCACGTCGCGTTGCGCAGCATCGCTCCCCACGGACCGCCAAGCCCACGAGGCTGCGCCGTCGACACAGGCACAAAGCTCAGATGCGTGCCAAGCTGCGGGTCGCGTGTCCACCGAAACGGCGGCGGCAGCGTCACCATCAGCAGTGTCGGGACGGCGCTCCCACCGCCGCGGATGTCGTTCTGCGTCAGGCTCCCACCATCAGCCGTCGTCGTCACGGCGAGCGTCGGGCACGCCACGTCGCTCCACCACAGCGTGCTGCTCACCGACGCCGTCGGGGTCCGCGTGGGCGGCAGCGCCACCGTCTCCATCACCTGCAGCGTCTCCGTCGGCCCGTACCGCGTCGGACTGTAGTGAGCCGTGCTCAGGCTCGGTGTTGGTGTCGGCGTTGCCGTCCACGTTGAAGTCGGGCTGCGCGTCTCCGTCAGCGTCGTCGTGTGGCTCAGCGGGGCAGACGTGCGGTTGCACCCGTCCACGTGCGGCAGGTACACCGGCAGGCAGTCGCGCCCGTACCCGCCCTCAGCACAGCGGCAGCGGCACGACCCCGACATCGCCCTCGTCGCAGCAGCAAAGCAGTGCACGTCGGCGTCGCACACGCCACACGCCACGGGACGGAATTCCCCGATTATGCCGGCGGACCTGTAGTTGATCGGCTGCAGCGCATGCCCGTTGAGCGTCAGGCACCCCAAAACGAACTTCCGGCCGGCACCCCCGAGCGCCACAATGCCGTCCATCACGACGGGCCCACTGCCGGCGTTCCCGTAGAGCGTCAGAATGCTCTGCACGAGGTCCGCACGGCGCGGGTACGACGGCACAGACAGAAGCCTGCCGCTGATGCTGTTGCCGCGCACCGACAGCCACGAACCGGACACAAACGACGCCGACCCCCGCAGCTCCAGCAGCGCGCCATCGGTCAGCACACCGGCGTTTTCGTTCACCACCACGGCGGACGCGTTGGCCACCACACCGCTGCCGAACACCAGCCCATGCGCGGCGTACACCTGGCTCCCCGACACGCGCAGCACAGCGCCCCCCGACGCAACCACGCGCGCACTCGCGTAAAACGCATATTCGCCACCGAGCACAGCCGCGTCCAGCGCAACACCGCCACCGACAAGCTCCAGCACCGCGCCGTCCACCACCACCGTCCGCCCACCAGTCACCACGGTCACGAGAGCAACGCCGGACACAACCAGCACGGACCGCACAAGCCGCAGGCCCGACAGCACAAGCACCGGTGAGTACGGCGAGGACTGCGAGCCGGGAAGATACACAAGCGGCGTCGGCCGCGCGGCAACCAGCAGGGAGTCCGTCACCGTCAGCACGGACCCCGCGGGGAACGTGCCGGTCAGCACGAGCGCACCGTTCAGCGCCTCCACATCGCACACGGAGAGCTCCACCGGCCAGCTCTCGCCGCTTCCCATCACCAGCGCACCGCGCAACGCTCGACCGCCCATCACATACAGCACGGCACCGTTCAGCAGCGACACGTTCTGCACAACAATCCGCACGCCGCCTCGCGCCATCCACGGCACGTAGAGCACAGGACTCACGCCGTCCAGCACAACGTGGCGCAACGTCACCTCGCTCGCGCCGGCAGGCACAACGAACACCGACTGCACCGTCACGCCCTCGCGGAACAACACACTCGACGCGGTGCCCACAGCGGGCGGCAGTGCGGGAGCTCCCACAGGCAAGCACGCCTCGCCGTACCCGCCGCTGCCGCAATCGCACACGCACACACCGTTCCTCATGCTCGCAGACGCCGTCCCGGGCGCGTAGCAGTGCGTGTCCCTGTCGCAGTCGTCGCACCCAGCAACGTCGATGCGCCCAGCGTCGCCAAAACCAGCCGCTGCGTACTCCTCCGCCGTCGACAGGACACGTCCACCAGCGTCGTTGCACGCCACCCTCACATGCGCCCCAGCCGCGAGCGACAGGCTCACCGACAGCATCCGCGGCAGCAGCGCTCGGTTGCGCACAAAGCTCAGCGTGCTCCCAGCAGTGGTCACGGTGCCAGCGGCGTAGAGCATCTCCCTCGAGACGCCGTCGTGCACGTTGCTCTTCGCCAGCAGCATCGACCCACCAGCCAGGCCCACCGTCGAATAAAACGCCACCGCGTAGTCCTCCGTCGACAAGAATTCGCTCCGCACAAGCGTAACAGCGGAGCCCGACACGCTCACAGCCCCACGCACAGACACCGCGTGCTTGCACAGCAGGAAGTCGCTGTCAACAAACGCCACCACGGAGCCGCCACTGGCCGCAACACCGCCCTCCACCGACACGCACAGCCCCAGCGCCGTCTGCACCAACAGCCCGTCCAAGTACAGCGCACCGCGCGACGACAGCGCCACGCCGCCAACAAACAACACGCCAACAGCGTCGCCGAACACAGCCGCCACATGCGTGCGCGCGATGGTCAGCACGCTCCCCGTCAGATTCACGTTGTGCAGCACGAGGCACGCGGAGGCATCGCCAAGGTCGTAGGCGCCGCGGTACGCAACACGATTCTCTGCGATCAGCACCGAGTCCACCACAGTGACGCGCGAGCCCGGCGGAAATCGGTTCGCCACCAGCACGCCGCCGCTGGAGCGCGACTCAAGCCCGCTGATCAACACATCGGCGCGCTCGCCAGCAGGCGGGTCGGAACTCCACCCGACAACGTACAGGCTCGCTCCGCGCAAAAACGTGCAGTTCACCAGCGTCACGTTGCGCACGCTCCCTGACATCGACTCCACGTCCACCACGACGTCCGCCGCAAAGGTCACACCAACGTAGCACGCCACCGACGTCCCGAGACCGGCGCTCACCTCCACATCACAACGCATATCGCGCACGCACAAGTCGGCGCCGTCGGTGCTCGGCGGCTCGGTGACAGCAACGGGCAGGCACGCATCGCCATGGCCGCCCTCCGCGCACGTGCAGGCACAGCCATCACTCGAGGCCGTCGTCGTGTACGCGGGGAAGCACGACGTCGCAAGGGTGCATGGATCGCCGCAGGTCAGGACGGTGACATTGTACACGGACGGGATGCTGTATTTCGCCTCCTCCTCGCCGTTCACAGTGTTGCACGCAGCCACAATCGCTCCGTTTGTGAGGTCGCTAGAAAATGAGGGTATCTGCAGCATTGTTGGCGTGAACGTGCTGGAAATGAATTGGTTGCCGGACACAGACACCGTGGAGTCACGGAGATTCACCGTGGGGTTAAAAACAGCAAAAGCAACCACTGGGGACACGCGGCAAAGGTTGCCGCTTAACTGCAGCCAGGAGTTGTAGTAAATGTAGGAAGAGTGGCTTGAAAAGAAAACAGCCGAGCTTCCTTGCATGTCATTGTCCCGAAAAACAACCGCTGACCGGGACTCCACACAAAATAACCAAAGAAACAGCATGAAGTACTGCACCGGCCTCGTCACAGCGTTGCCTCGAATCACCACGGCAGAGTTGTTCAGTACACACAGCGACAAGAATTCGGTATAACCTTCAAGATGCATCAGCGTACCCTCGCCGCCAGTCATATGAAACACGTTGCCCAACACCGCAAACACGGAGTGCCACGACACCCTCAGCGCAGATCTGACAACGTGAATGGCACTTGACGATGCCCTCACGCTCTGAAACACATTGCCACTGAGCACCACCGCGGAGTCGTTGCTGATCGCCAGCTCATTCATCGCAACACACGACGGTCTGTCAATGGCCAAACCCGACCGAGAGACCAGCCTCGTGACCGTGAAGCGGTTCCCGCTGATCGTAATGTTCGTGTGCGGTGGAAAAACACCCTCCGGGCTAAGCAACGCGTCACTAAATGTGTTGCCGGTGACAACAATGTTCAGCGACCCCACAGCGGCGTGCGCGTTGCCCAACAGCAACAGCAGGGCGCCGTCCCTCCACGTGCATCCATCGAACGTGGCATTCGCCACGTCGCCCGTCATCGCCCCAATCAGCACCGTCAGGATCATACCGCCCCCGCTGAACGTCACGTTGCGGTAGCACAGCCACGACAGCCCGCCGCCCACTGCCTGCGCCACCTCGGGGTACACCATGTCGCTGATGCACTTACCAATCGGCGGCGGTGGCGGTGTGGGCGGTGACGACGGCGGCGGTGGCGGTGGTGGCGGGCCAGCAGGCACAGGCGCCGGGACACACACATCGCCGTGCCCTCCAGCAGCGCACTGGCACCTGCAGTCGCTGACCGCCGTCGTCAGAGGAGCAAAGCAGTCGCCCTCCTTCGTGCACTCCCCGCACGCGGCAACCGTCGTCACGTTGGTGATGCCGTTCAGCTCCAGTCCTGCCGCCGTCGTCACCACCCGTCCAAGAACAGTCAGACACCCAGCAACGAACCGGTAGCCGTCCCCAGCCTGCGATAGCAGAGGTATCGACAGCCCCGTCGAGCCCATATTGCAGCCCGTCAGCGTCACCACACTGCTGCTGTCGATTCTAATACTAGCATCAAGCGAAAAAAACTGCAACATCGCACCCAATTCCACGTCGTTGTCGCGCCAATCCAGCCAGCTTGACTGCTGGACGATCCAAAAATTATATGCGTAGATGGC
>NW_001849407.1:19621-75382 GCF_000209065.1 Trypanosoma cruzi
CAGCGCAAAAACGGAGTGGTCACTCGCATGGAGGATTGGCACGTACAACAGGTGCATGTACCCATCAAAGCTGCAGTACCGCGCGTACAGCGAGCTGCCACCCACCAGCGTCAGCGTACCGAACGAGTACAAACCAAAACCACCGTACCTCAAGGCATGCGCCCTGACGTTGCTGACCAGCAGCGAAGAAGCAGTCAACACAACTTCGTGCAGCAACAATACGCTACACATGTTGTTCACGGTGTCCGGCAAATGGACCGCGGAAGACTGCACCACGTCAACCTCCGTGACGGCAATGTCGCAGTGCTGCGGGAGGGCAAGTGAAAAAGTGACAATGGAGGACCGCATCACCGTCCGGCTCACGCGGATCAGGACGCCGACTGACTCGGCCGCCGCAGCACCCCCAACAAACTGCAGCACGGCACCCTCAAGAAATGTGCATCCAGTGAGCGTGATTTTGATGGGGAGATGCAGCGGCATACTGTCAAACGAAAACGTCAGCACAGCACCCACGCCGCTGAATGTCACGCCCACGTAGCAGTGGTGCGTCTTCCACATGTTCAGCGCGAGGTTCGTCAGCGTCTGGTTCACCACGCAGCTCGTGTCGCCGTCAACGGCTCTCTCCGCCACGGGCGGCACAACCGTGTCGGGCACCTCGAAGGGAAGACACGACACGCCATGCCATCCGTCCTTGCAGCTGCACGAGCACGAGCCGCGGTCCACCGACTCCGTCCCGGGCATGTAGCACGCCGCGTCGTCGTTGCACGTGCCACAACTAAACACCACCACGCCCTCCGGAAACACACCGTCATACGACACCTCCTCACCGCCCTGCAGGTTGCATCCAACCACAAACCGCGCAGGCGGTTTCACGACAATGCTCGATGCAAGAAGTTTGCAAAAGACAATGCTCCCGTCCACCTGACGGTTGTGTGCGAGCGCCACGGTGGTGCCGCTGCCCGACAATAGAATTTTTTGCAAGGCATCTTCCATAGTTATTAGGGAGGCTGCGCTCACGACATTGCCCTCCACACGCCACTGCGCACCACCCTGAAGTGTCACAGAGCCGTCCAAATACAACAGCGTGGGAAAAAAAGAGCCCACGCTGCCAAAAAGAGTGCAGTCCGCCACTCTCAGCAGCCCCGCGGAGCCCACATTTGTATCCCAAAAAAAATAAATGCCATTAGCCGCGCTCATCGTGTTGTTCTCAACGTCAAGGTAGCCGCCCTTCATCACATCAATAGTTTCAACAAAAACGGCCGTCGGCACTTCGTCCTCATTTGCCGTTGATAACAGCGTGTTTCCCTTCACAATGATTCCGCCACCATCAACAACAGTGTCGGATATATAGAATGCGTAACTACTTCCCTCAATGCGGTTGTCAAGCAGCAGCAGCGTCGTGTTCGCACCTAGAAAAAAATCCAAAAAGGCAATAGCGTAGCTCAACGTCGACACAATCGCACTGCCCACCACCAGTATCTGGGAGCTCGTGCCAAAATAGCCCCTGAACTCCAACTCACCAGAATCCAACATCGAAGATGTCACGTTCACGTGCACACGCGCACCACTCCCCTTGATCGACAGGCCCACGAGGACGCACTGCAGCAGCGTGATGTTGAGTGTCTGTTGTGGCGCGTCAAAGCTCCACAGTTCCAGCACGATCGCGGCGGTAAAAGTCACGTTGACGAAGCACAGACCACGCACACCGGAATCAGGATAGTCCACGAAGCTGATGCTGCCACCGTGCACGCAGCGGACCTCCGTGTCCTTCGCATCTGAGAGCGGGAGCGGCCCAAGGCCGTCCGGAACGGCAGCTGGCAGACACGTGTCACCGTATCCGCCAGCAGCGCACACGCACTCACAGCCGCTGATGCTGCTCGTCCTCGCTGCAAAGCACTCGGCGTCAATGGCACACGCGCCACAGTCCAACACCGTCACGGGCGTCCCAATATTGAGGTCTTCTCCGTAATCCGTCACAGGAGAGCCCCTCGCCTCGTTGCACACACCGTAGATGGTCGGACGCGAGTCGGATGGTGGTGACCACTTGCTTGTCATGCGTACAGTGTTTGACGAGTACGAGCCGTGCTTAAAGTCGTTCTGAAGTATTGACCACACACTCCGATCGCGGAACGCAACGCCATTCTCGTCGGCCACGTACACAACGTAGGCGGTGCGGAACTCGTTGTCGCGGTGCACCAGCCAGCTGCCACCAGTCACGGTCAGCACGTTTGTGATGAGCATGGCAAAGCCAAGACGGAACGTGCCGGACACAATCTGCAGCACGCTGCTACCAATCACCGCAACGTCCTCAAACACACACGCACCTTTGTAGAAGTCGTTGCTCGGCGCACTCCACGAGCTGTTCTGTATGGAGAACACAGAGCCGCCGCTGACACGCAGGCCCGACGCAAGACCGTACATCACGTGCATCTGCGAATTGACGGCGCAGTTGTCCATGTAGAAAACGCTGGACAGGTTCACGTCGAGGCCACGCTCCAATAGGATCGCAGCGCACGAACCCCCGCCACACACCAGCATCGACCGCGTCATGACAAACCGCGTCGACAGAAGCCGGACACCGTCCAGGACAAGCGCGGGGCCACACCGGGATCCCGCAAAGCCAGGGGTCGTCGGCACGTACCGCGACCCGCCAACCGTCGCACGCAGCGTTGAGTTCGCCAGCAGCACACTCGAGTTCGGCGGCATCGCGCCATGCAGCACGACCGTTCCCTCCAGTGACGTCACATTCGTCATGTTGACGAGGGCGTGCGGCATCAGGCGCGCCGTGATCTCGCTGAGGCCGCCAATCCGCAGCTGCGCGCCGCCCGCAAGCACGCAGTGGCGCAGCGTCACGTTCAGCGCGTCAGCGAACGCGTCCATCGAACGCAGGTCCACCGTCACAGTGATCGACCCGCCGAACAACACCGAGTCGAAGCACGCCGTCGCACGCCCGCCGCCAACCGTCACCGACTCTGTCAGCGTCACGCCACTCACGCAGCCCCGCGAACCACCGCCGGACCTCGCAGGCGGCACTTCGAACGGCAGGCACGCCTCGCCCACGCCGCCGGCACGGCAGCCGCACACGCAGTCAGAGAACGACGCCGTCAGTCCATCGAAGCACGCAAGCGCAGCCGCACAGCCGTCGCACGGCACCACGCTCACGGAGGACAGGCCGGCCATGCGGTAGTCGCCGCTGCTCTGCAGCACACGGCCACCGGCACGGTCGCACTGCACCGACACGACGCCGCTCGTGATCGCCGGCCCGGAGACAAGCGTCGTGCCAGTGGCAGCGCAGCGCGCAATCGACACGGTGCCGCCGCTCAGCGTCACCCCCGACAGCGATGCCACAGACGACGCCTCGCCCACCGCCCACACGTCGTGCAGGTCCAGCCACCCGCCGGCATCGATCGTTCCACCGTCGCAGCGCACCAGCGAGGACGCGACAGACCCCTCGACGCCCACGAAGCGCAGCACCGAGTCGGACACCGCGAGGCGCTCGCCAAGCACAAGGCCGCCGCCGCTGCTCACAACAGAGACGTTCGTCACGGAGAACACCGAGTGGCTCCGCAGGCTGAGACGCGACGAGGACGCCACACGCATCGCGGACGCGGTCGGACCGCCCGACGCCTCCAGCGACACGCCGTCAAGCACCACCGCGCTCGACAGCAGGTCTACGCCGCCGCCAACGTACACCGCAGACCCGCCCGCGTGCAACGACCTCAGCACAGTGTTGCTCACACGCAGCTGCGTCTGCAACAGCGACGTCGCGTGCAGCACAAGCGGCGACGCCACCGCGTCCGTCAGCCCGCTCAGCTGCGAGTAGCGCATCGGCCCCGGTGTCACAATCGTCGAGTCACGGACCGTCACGTTCGTGTGTGCCGGCAGGTTGTGCAAAAACACAAGCGAGCAGTAGCTCCCGGACAGCCCGCTCACGCTCACCTCCAGGCTCCGGTCACTCGCCGGCTCGCCGCTGTAGCCCCGCACGTAGATCTGCGCACCGCCGTCGCACACGCAGTTCCTCAGTTCAATGCGCAGCGCGCCGGGAAGCATCGCCGCAACGCCGAACACAACAGCCACGCCGTTCGTGATGTACACGCCGTCCATCAGCACCGTGTCCACGGCGCGGCCAACCGTGATGGCTCTGTCCACCGTACCGCCCCGCAGTCGCAGCACCACCGCATACACAGCAGGCATCAACGCCGCCACCGCAACCAGCGCCAACACCACAAGCAGCGCCGCACGCATAGCCGCAATGGCCCTGTGCCGCACACAGTGCCGGCCGCGCGGACACGCATCCACCGCAGACCGCATCCACCGACCCAAACAAGTACAAACAAAGCTGTCGTGGTGTGTCGCACTCGTCCCGTCGAACGTAACTCCTGTCCAACAAATCCCTTTCTACAGATAGCAAATCCAGCGACACAATTCTGCCAGATCGTTATCCCTCTAATACTATTCCTAATACCGCAAGTAATCCCTAACACCTTGAAACGATAGTTGTGCTGGTCAAGCAAATTTATCTCTAACTGCTCGGTCAGAGGAAATGGAGGCAAAAGCAACAGCAACACAGTGGCACGCAGCGGCATCCGGCCACAGACAGTCACCGCCACATCACAACCACCGACAAAAAGGAGCGCAGACGCCATCACGCCAGTGACACCATCGCCCTTCCACCGCCAACGCAGCCCCACACAACCACCATGCAGAGTGGCAGGATCCCAGCTAAAAGTAAAATGGCCATTGGCACCGCTCTTGCAGCCAAATGGTTCTACCACAGAGCAGTCCCGATGCCGCGAAAGACGCACAAGAGCCGAGACAGTACCACGTGGCGGCGTTGCAACCGGCAGTCAACGAGCGCGCAAAAGAAAATGCTGGTGGCACAAAAGGACGTAGAGAGCGTATCTTCTGCCACCAAAGAATGGCCGTTTCTCGCTTACGCACGTCGGCGTTGCACGACGAACAGCGTCCAGGCATATTGCGCGCACACGGCATACACAGAAAGGGACAGCGGAAGGCGAGCAGCCAGACACAGGAGAAAGGATCCACACCAATTGTTGTTTTTCCTCACGTCTTCTTAAAGCCAATTTCCTGCACGTTAACCAACATCACTCCCAAAAAACGTAGAGGAGTGACACAGCGGGCCCCCACAATCCCTCCTCGCAAGGTACCGGTGCCTGGCAAAACGTGAGAAAGACCACCCACGCCACGAACAGCCACTCGCTGTTGCAGCTACAATGCGCCGTGTGGACCGCACACAACTCTCTGCATCATGCGCGGTCGTCCCCACTCACGCACATCATCGCGGACGTGTCGCAGTCCACAAAAACGGGTACAGCGAAAGGACTCCCTGCGCTACCCACAGCTGAAGCGTCGGTGCCGCACACGCACAGCGCCCACTACAACAACAGCGCATCAGCAGCAACTCTCCGGCGAGCGGCACAGTGCTGGGCATCAAGCGGACACTCACACATCAGCACGCACGCACGCCGCAGAGCCTCTTGTATTGACTGCGTGGCCTAGCAGCAGTCGCAAAAAAGCTCTCAACTGTACTCACAAGCAACGCCACCCACGTCGCACAGCAAAAAAGAGCCATGCGCAAACCATCCGCTCCCCTCCGAGTGCACCCAGCCACTCTCGCGTCATTGCAGAGAGGAACACAAGTGGCCGCCCTCGCGGAACATCGGTGCCTCTAGCAGGAAATAAAAAGGAATGGCGCATGTCAGCAGCAAAGCCGGCGGAGGAACAATCAACGGAACACGGTGACACAAAGTGGAAGCGGAAGCGGCAGAAAAAAAAAGTGAGCCGCAGCGCTTTGCAGTAGAATAAGCTCCAATGGAAAAAGATTCAAGCAGTACCCCAAAGAAACAAAAAAGAATAAAACAAAATTACCCCAGCAGAAAATTTTATTTCGCGTGTCAAAAAGAATAATAAGACTGTGTGTGTATGTGCGCATGAGTATTACCTGCGCAATGAAAAAAAGAGGTCGCCCTGCTGCACGACCCCACGCGCCCAGCAAATTTAATGCGGCATTCGGCCTTGTCTTCGACGCGTCAGCTTTGCCATCCGTGGGACGCACGGCAGTGAACTCTCCATCGCGCGGAGGCAGAACAGAAAGGGAAACAAACAGGGAAACCCGTCACTCATGGCAATTTGTATGGGAAACGAGTATTGGGGTAAACGAAAAAAAAAAAAAAAATGGAATGCCGATTATCCCATAAAAACACCAGTGAAAAAAAAATTAAAAATGAGATTAAAAAAAAAAAAGACCTTTCCCTCCCAACAAAATAAAAAAGATTCCTCAAAGTGCAAAGAATAGCTCCAGGAAAAAAAAATTTGTCATTTCCCATGAGGCCTCGCAAATTCATCCCTCCCTTTTTATTCAAATGACGGCTGTCATGCCCCACAACCCCAGCAGGAAAAGCAGTAACACGCGAGACACATCCATGCACGGCGGTGTCACCGTTTCCTCCATGGAGTCTCAAGTCAGTAATGTTCCAGAAATTAACGGTGCAGTTGCCAGAGGACGGCGCTGCATTGTGCGCTCAGCGAATCGCATCCGCTTCAAATGTGGTGCTTTTATTAGTCGGTGCAGTGTCAACTCCCTGTGGCGCCCCTCCTTATCGTTTCCAAGAAGAATTTCAGCTGCACCAGACTAAGAAGTCTTGGGGATGCCCTTCGTGGAATTCCGTTCGGCGCCATTGTGTGGAGCAGGACTGGTACCTGAACCCACTGTTGCCTCGCGAGCAGCGTCCTCTTCTTTGAGGTCAGTCGTGTGTTTTTCACTGCTGGTCTCAGGTACCTGGGACGGCACATCTTCACTCTCAGCCGTAAGCGGATTGCCTTGCCGCAGTTGGCGCACAGTGGACTCTTGCTGCGGCGACCTCGATTCACCATCACCAGTCGGCTCTTCTTTTGTCACCGTCTTCCCTTTTCCTTCTTTTCATCTTTCGTCGTGGAAGAGATATGGTCCCCACAGGGTAGTCCAGCGTCAATGAGTTCATCGCTTTTCGGTGCCGTTGCAAGCAGTGTTTGTGCATTTTTCCTTTTTTGTCTGCTGATTCGTCTTCGTCGGTTCGCAGTTGTTCCTCTGCATCTATTGGGAATTTGGGTGCATAAAGTGATGGTGGATTTACCGTGTCCTGGGTGAAAGTATTCCCAGAAACAGTTTCCCTTGTGCCTTCCTGCCTGAGAAACAGACCTTGTAAGCGCGGATGGATACACATTTAGGCACCCACCCACATATCGTTAAAAAAAATTTGCCTCAAACGTTCCGCTCGGAAGTGGCCTTCACAGCACCGCCGGATACCGTCTGACCCTCCAACTCTGTGGTTGATTAGCCAGCAGCAGGTGGTATTGGAAGCGTGACGTTGCTGGCTATGAGTCTCTCGATGTCTTTCTCCGCCAGTTCGCGGATGTACAAAAAAAAACGTGCACCGTCAAAGGACTGCTCTCTCCCGTCATCCCGCTGTTCCCCACCAATGTGGAATTCTGTGAGTTCCTACTCGAATTGAGGAAAAAGCCAGAATAGACCTCTTAGTAAATAGTCCTCCCACCAACACGTACACATACCATTCGCCGCTTATACCCATTCTTACGGCCACCTGTTACGTTGTGTTTCATGTTCCCAAATTACCGTCATCATCGTCTGACAACGCCGGATTCCTACCTGTCAATTTTACTTCGCAGTTCCTGTCCTTCGTGTACAACAGGTGCAAGAGCACAGCTCTGCTACCCTCCTTTGACACACCATGGTTGATCGCTGTCGCCAAAAGAGTGGAAATGTTGTTCGCAAATTTACACAACTGACTATGCGACATTTTGCCAACAAGCCACTCATCTCCTGCCCCAGCAAATTCGAACGTCACACCCCGCTCCGCGCCTGTCAATGCCCCATGGAAAACTGCGTTCACGCAGAGGTACTCGTCCCTCCGCTCGGTACCGGTTACGTTACCAAACAGCCAACAAGCCCTTCAGTGGGAGCAGGACCATTAAGCATACCCTTTGTACTCAGATCAACCTTGCCATTGGGCTTGCGCTTCCGTAGGGCGGTATTCACTTCCTTCCAGCTCCTCACCATATCAATTATCCAATTCCGCTGCTCACTCAGGCGCACAGAGGCAAGAATGCATGACACTACATCAGACCTCTTTTCGAACAGTGAAATAAATTCTTTGCCAACGCCATAAAGCCTGGCACCGGAAATAACGCCACCACCCGCAATAAATTCTGGAAGTATCTTTTTTTTCTGCTCTTACCAGTCGTATTAACTACACCTCAATTGTGCAGCTCTGGTAAGCGTACGAAGGAATTCAGTAGCAATGATATCCTTACTCCGCGGGCAGCCATTATAGAATGGCTCCAACATCTGCCCTTCCGGTCCGTAAAACTAAGTAACAACCACTCATCGGGTTTGAAGCATCAACAGCAGGCACTTATCTTCCTCTCTAGTAAGAGAGTACTAGACCCTGGCACCACGTTGAGGCGGCCGGCTGAGCCAGGGTAGAACCAAAATCCTAAAGGCGTTGCACGTCGGTTGACAAAGTTGCATACAAACTTTTGCTTCGCCTTTTTCTTCCTAATACGCTGACGTGGTGAGAAGTATACCCCGCCTTTCCACAAATTCTGCACTAATGAAACCTCTCTGACAACAGTATTCTCCTCCACCAGTATACTCACCAAACAAAAATAAAAAATGAAACATCTCACCAAACCCCAACAACAGACCTCATGCCCAAGGCAACAGTGCGCGACATGTTTTTTTCCCAGCCATTTAGCAGATAAATTCTACGGACCGCACTTGGCACGGCAACGCGTGCTCCCGGACAGCATGGGGCTGTAATTTGACCCGGCAACACGCGGCTGGCTTGGACGCTGGTGGATGCCGCCAGCCCTGTGCCAAAAACAGCTCCATGAGGGAAACATTGCTGGCTCTTGGCTTCCCCGAAAATACCGGGTCCAATTGGCCGTGGTAGCACGCTGGGGCGGCCGGTATTGCCAGGGCAAGGGTCTCCAGTTGGGCTCTTCGCTTTGTCCTGGGAGACCTGGATCGTGTGTCCCCCGGTCCGCCCACACGACCGGGGTGTGGAGGTGACTGGCTGTGGTCCCCCTCTCCGTCAGGCCTGGCAATTGACCATGGTACGCGCGATGCCGGCTTCCGCATGTATTTCCTACCACGGCCCCTTCGCCAGACACTTTGCCCCAACAAGAATGCCGCTAGCATTTGCGGTATTTACACCCATGCATTGGCAGCGTGGCGACAACCAAATCCCGGCGCGGCAGTGACGGAGGTCCGGAGCGCTGCGCTGCGGAATGGTTGGCTTTCGGCGTCCCGAAAATTCGCGCCCGCGTCCCTCGGTGGCGGGCCCCTGGCGCCACGATGAAGTATTCAAACGCAGAACAATCAGGGACCGAGCGTCGCGGAAAACGGCCGACGCCAACGTCGCGATGGGAAAACCCTGCGTATACTCCGCTGCCCGGATCCGCAGGCGCCAAATAAAAAAAAAAAAGCATGGGGCAGGAACCGGGGAAGTGAAGAGGATTTACTTCACAAAGATGCTGGCGCAGTTTCTTTTCAAGGTGGAAGCGCTCTGCGCCCAACATTGCCTCCGCGCGGCGAGGAAACGCAAAGCCCTTCGCAAATGCGACGGAGCTTAGATGCTCCTGGTATGTGCCTTCTCTCTCTCTCATGTCCTCATTCATTGGTTTGTTCTTTTACTTATTCTCGGCGGCAACAGATTGACGTGCCACCGCGCTTGCCCGGTGCGGCTTTGTGGCGTGGTTGTGTTTCGCGCCCTTCGCTGCAACTCCCTCTCCGGGGCCCGGGGCTTCCTTTCATATCCCCACTTGGCGTGAGGCAGACGTGCGCTACGATGGTGGCCGGCGTGCGGGCCACTAAATTCACTTGGGAATTTACAAAGGAAAAAAGTTGTTTATTATTATTATTATTATTATTATTATTATTATTATTGTTTTTACCATTATTATTAATATTGCTATCACTATTAGTATTATTAATTATTAATTATTATGGATCCATTGTAGAACAGACTAACTGTTGCTGGTTAATGGTTGTATTTGGATGGGAAAGTATGCTTCCACTCTCGAATATGGAGAAACAGCTTAACGCGTATTTGGAAAATGATTTACTTCATGGTGATAGTTCTGTTTTGTAACGTGTTTTTTTTACTCTGTTTGATTTTATTTTCTGATTTTTTATTTTATCTATGCATTTAAATATGGAGAAAGGCGAAAAGAATGAAAAAGTATGGACTTTTAGTTTTTTATTATATTGTTCTGTGTATTATTTCAATTGAACATAAATACTTATTTTCTTTTTTAAATATTGGCTCTAGTGAGTGCCATATGAGCTTGATATAATCTTGGAGATTCCTAAAGGGTTTCTTTGATTCTAATGGTAAAAAAGCTTGATGGAGAAAAGAAACAAAAATTCCTGCCTTATTTATTTATTTATTTTATTAGGAGCTTGTGAAAAGGATGATCGCGGGAGAGCTGGCTAACTTAATTAATGTATGTGTACATCCTGATAAATGAATGCATTCTTTATGATACTTTCTACCGTATGAATCTTTTGGGAAGAACGCGACTTTGTAGGGGCGGGGAGCCGATAGAGGCCAGATAAGATTTGTTTTTATTTTGCCATTCCACCCTAACCCCCTTTTGATTCCCACCACGCGGCGGGGTCTTGTGGTTGGAGGACCCCAAAGTCCGCCATTTCGTAAGTAATTATTTTCTGAGTACAAAAGACCATGCGAATGGTCAATAGAATTTATATACCGAATGAAAGGAAGAAATGGAGGCAATGAACTAACTCCGCGAAAATCCTTTCTTCTACTACCTTGTTTGGTTTCCTTGGGTTATTTCAGGATCCGGCCAGCTGCCCAGAAGTTTATTTTTTATTTATTTATTTATTATTATTATTGAGCTGTTATGATTTATTTTGTTTTATTGTGTGGCTGATAGAATTATTTTGATTTATTTATTACGTTTACGATTATTTATTTATTTATTTATTTATTTATTTATTTATTTATTTATTTATTTATTTATTTATTTATTTATTTATTATTATTATTATTATTATTATTATTATTATTATTATTATTATTATTATTATTATTATTATTATTTACTAGCAGTATTAGTAATAGCAGTGGAATTTGTAAAGCCATCACCGTTAATATTGCTAAGATATTGATGCCTGAAGAACGGTCGGTTTTTTTCAAAGGATTTTTCACTCTGTTTTATTTAGAAAATAAATATTTTATTGGAGGTAAAGATTTTTTTTTTTCGAGGATTTTTTTTGTGTGTGCTTTTTGCTTCAATTCCCCTCGGATGTTTAATTAAGGCTTTAAAAATTGTAGGCATAATTTGTGTTTGATGCTTTTAATTAGAACATGCTGAGTAATTACGGTTGACGACCTCTTTATATATATGCGTGGAATAAATTTTTTGAAGGGGATTTTTTTTTTTATATTTGACTTGTCATTTGAATATTCTTTCTTCTCTCCTTTTCTTTTGTTGTTTTTTGTTTTAGTATTTTTTTTCTTATCGCTTTTTTTTTTTTTGTTGTTGTTAATAGGAAGCGACTTCCTTGCTTTTACTTTTCTTGAGTCAACAAAACCTTAGTATAACCTTTTTTAAGAAAAAAAAAAAGCAAACCCTTTCTATAGCATTTTTTGTTTTAATTGCGAATTTTCTGACAATAATCACTTTAATTAGGTTTTTTGATATCCACCAATTTTCTGTTGTTATTACCTTCAATATATATAGCAACGAAACTGCCGAAAAAAAATGTCTGTAGATTCGGTTGGTCGGTCTCTGGCAGACTTAGGTGAGCCTATTCAACGACTTTTGCAGCAAATACAACGGAATTTAACCGACGAGGAGCTTGATATGTTTGCTAAGATAAAAGTACGACAGCTTGCCAAGGTGTATGATATGTTGGTTTTGGAGGAAGATCCTGAGAGAATTTTGGTATGGCTGAAGAAAGAGCATTTAAAGGCGAAAGGCATTGATCCCGAGGAGGTAAAAGAAAAAACTCGAAGGAAAGTTTTGACGGAGGGGGGCAGAGACCCCATAGCTTACTTCAAAGAAATTGAAAAAAAAAACATTGAGTTAATCTCCAATTTGAAGAAGTCACAAGAAGAGCGCGAGAAAAAGCGGGCGGCGAATACTGCTGAGCGGCAACGTCGCCGTGAAGAATTTAGGTTGCGTGCCTTAAAAAGGAAGCAAGAGGAAAGGGATGAAGACGATTTAGAGGTCATGAAGCCAGAAGATTTGGCCGATATTGAGGGAGTTTTTGATCGATTTACTTCAAAGCAATCGACCTTTGACAATTCGAACGGTGTTCAAGACGAAGAATGGTGGAAGCGTGATGAATATCGTTGGGACTATGAAAAACATGGCCTCAAGGGCGGGAGGTGGACTAGTGTTGTTGAAGGTGGATCTATAAGGGCACCAGAATTTGAGATTCAAATGCGTGAAGAGTGGTATCGTATACAGTGCTGGTGGAAAACGGATACTCAGCGTCGCAATTGGTTGGCATTTCGTGATGATGAATGGTGGAAAGAAGAGCTTTATATCACGGATTGGTTGGAAAATGGCGAAAATGGACTTATGTGGAACGCTGCTGATGAATTGTCTGGGTATAATCGCCGTGGAAATCGCCGCCAAGCGGTTAAAATTGAGTTGGATCGTCGGGTTCAGTGGTACAAAGCAAATGGACCCAAGGGTGTCGTAAAGACGTGGTGCGCCCTGGTGGAGGGTAGCAAAGAGCACTGCACAGTGGAGGAGAAATTCGAACGTGATGATTACTACAAGAATGGTGATTGGTGGAAATCAGAAATCCATGTTAATTCCCTTCTTAACAATCCTGATGAGTGTTGTGCACTACGGTTTGCAGCTGCTGCAGCTATGGATCAGGAGTGGTGGAAACAGTCGTTTTTCCGAGCGGATTTTGAAAAAGGTGGGGTGCTTTGGAAAACGTTAAATGAGGAATTGGCTGTACGTGGTATTGAAGATTTTGCCGCGGAAGAAGAAGTCGAGAGGAGGAGAAATTGGTTTAAGAACTATTGGTGGAAAGGGGAGAAATATATTCAAGACTATGAGAAAAATAGGTCTGCGGGCAAGCTTTGGAAAGCGATTGATGCCGGGTCAACAGCCATTGCCGATGCTGTCCTTCTTCGTTCTCGAGAGGAATGGTATCTTGCTTGCCGTGAAACAGAATGGTGGAAAGGAGAGAAATATATTCAGGACTGGGCAGATTATGGAGAGAAGGGCTTTCTGTGGACAGCAGCCTGGCGTAATGCAGCTTTGCGAGGGGATGGGAAAAATAAGGCCTCCTCATTGGCGTTAAAGAAACGCGAAGAATATTATGAAAAAAATTTCTGGAAGCAAAACAAGTACGTCAGAGATTATATTGCTTTTGGAGAAAAGGGCGTACTTTGGAAATCGAATCAGGTATCCGCAGCGAAGGATAGTGATTGGTGGAAGAGCACCTCTTTTTTTTGTCAATGGCTCTTGGCAAATCATGCATTTCCTGGGGAATTCTGGAAGGATCCTGACGTTATATCAGATTATTGGAAGAACAAAGACACCGGGAAAAAATGGACTGCATCCAACATTCTTGCAGCGACCCTGGAAAAGGGTAATGTTGATAAGGCCTCTTCTGATGAATTGGTAATACGAGAAAGATTCTATGAAAAGTATTGGTGGCGACAGCGAGAATATTGGAACGACTTTTGCGCCAGGGGTACAAAGTGGTCTGCGCTAACACCTGAGGGAAATGGTAAATGTTCTGCGGTAGAACTAAAAGAAAGAGAGAACTACTTCCAACCAATATCTCTATCCCGAGTTGTTCTTGGTTACCAGCGTTTGATTGAGTCGGATGCGATTGCCCCTGTGGCGGGTCTTTGTGTTTCTTTTGAAGAATTGTGTTTGCGGGATAAGTACTACCAAAGGAGTTGGTGGAAGTCGCAGGCAGGCTTAACGGATTATGTTTTCCATGGAGGCGATAGTCTTTACATAAGAGCGGCTTCTTACGATGACGCTCGCGCCCTAGAAGGAATTAACTTTTCTTCTCCAATTGAAAGAGCTACCAGAATGCTATTTTTTGACAATGGGTTTCTTGAATACAGTGCTGACTATGAATACACTGGTGAATTTGTTGCTTCAGCTGATTGGTGGCAAGAACCTGCCATTATTTCAGATTTTCTTGAAAAAGGTGAAAAAGGAACGAAGTGGAAAGCTTGTAACTCGGCAAGTGGCAAATGTGGTTTTGCGGAGAAAGATGTTTCTTCAAAAGAAGAGCAAAAGTATCGGAAGGATTTTTATGTAGCCAACTTTTGGAGGAGTTTGGAATGTCTTCAGGACTTCCGCAAAAACGGCATCAAGGGGAAATTATGGACTTCGAGCCAACCTCTAGGTAAAGGAGAACGTGTAGATGAAAAGCATCTGCTTTTTCGGGCACAAGTTCTCAGTGGATACCCCGAGGATTCATGGATTGAGGAGATGGAAACCAATTGGTGGAAAGCTTCCGAAGTGCGGGCGGATTTCTATGCGAATGGAGAATCTGGATGTATGGTTAGTGCAGTCAATGCATATGCTGCCGTGGAAAGACTTGGAACAAAAATTGAATACAAGGCAGATGAAGACGAAATAAAGAAACGTGTAGAGTTTTATCGTACTCATCCTCTCTCTCTGGAAGATGGGGAGAAATGCCACTATATTTATTTAATTGAACCTTTCTGGATCACGCCTGAGAGCGTAGAAGATTACTGGATGAATGGTTCGAGGGGAAAAAGGTGGAGCGCCTCCAATGCAGCGGCGTTTAGTTGCTCTCTAGGTGACAAGTTTGCGGCCACACCAGCGGAGTTGAAAAGACGAGAAGAAGTTCTTCAGAGAAACTTTTGGAGGATTTCAGCATACAAAGAGGATTTTCTTACTCATGGAAAGGAAGGTAAGTTGTGGAACAAGAGTGAATATGGTGGCATGGGGGATGTTATCAGTCACAAGGAACAGATTATGCGCATCTCTTACTATCTTCGTTTGTCGGAAAAATACTGGGCTGATTGTCGTTATGCATATGATAATTGGTGGAAGGCACCTGAGGTTCGCAACGATTACTATATAAACGGATCTAGAGGTAGTCTGGTTGGAGCAGCCACTGCTGCGGTGGCATCCATGGGACTTTACAGGAATGAACAGTATGGTGTCTCCGAAGAAGAAAAAGAAAAAAGAATGAGCTACTTCAAGACACATCCGTATCGCGATAGTCGAGTGCCACAAGCCCTTTTGAGCCGAGAATTAAAGAAGATTGCCGCCATGGGAGAGTTGTTTTGGGTTCACCACTATTGCCTGGAGGACTTTCTCTTGCATGGAGCCCAAGGGACCATTTGGTCGGCAGGGGATGCCGCCGCTGCAAGTACTGGATCTGCCTGGCGATTCCGTACAAGACCCGATGAGATTCGAATTCGGGAAGCGTTTTTTAGTAGGTATTGGTGGAAAGCATCCAAATATCGATTGGATTTTATTCAAAATGGATTTGAGGGTGCTCTGTGGACAAAAAAAGATTTTAATGGCGCTGGCGAAAAGGCTTCTGAGGATGAAATTCTGGAACGCATGTGCTACTACGCTTGTGCTGGCCTTGAGTGTGAAAAACGTTTTGAAGAGTTTGCATTGTGTTGGTGGAAGTCTCCTAATTCCATTGCTTATTACATGATTGATGCTGACAACAGCATGTACATCAAAGCTCGCTCTCCTCAAGCGGCGTTGTTTCAGCCCCAAATTGTTGAGGACATGACTGCCTCTTCGTCCTTGGTGGAGAATCGTCAGCGTTACATGGTTGTGGTAACACCAACAGATACCTCCGACGAAATCACGGATTCTCAAATTATGGCAGGCGTGAAATCCGGAAATAATATGTGGTGGAAAAACGAAGCATATCAACGTGAGTATGACACTCAAAGACCATTGGAACACTGGAAAGATCCAGAATGCATATCTGATTATCTAAAAAATGGTCATAAGGGTAATAGGTGGAAGATTGCGGGCTCTTTTTTCCCTAAAAACATGAATGAACTTTGTGGTAACGAAGAAATGAAGGAGCGTGAGTCATATTATAGGGTGAATTTTTGGAAATCTACTGAATCACGCAATGATTATGAATTGAATGGTCTTAAAGGAACGTTGTGGACATCTTCTGAACCCAATGGTAA
This sequence comes from Trypanosoma cruzi, assembly GCF_000209065.1. Classification (NCBI taxonomy): domain Eukaryota; phylum Euglenozoa; class Kinetoplastea; order Trypanosomatida; family Trypanosomatidae; genus Trypanosoma; species Trypanosoma cruzi. The sequence goes on from NW_001849407.1 coordinate 35,857, forward strand.
AGGAAAACCCGTTTCTGAAACCGAGCTTAGTGTTCGCATGGCCTATTATAAACCAGCATCTCTTTGGAAATTGGAATTTGATCCCGGAACAGACGCGAAGAGTACATGGTGTGGATTCCACGATGATATATTAAGATGTTTTTGGTACGAAAGGAATTGGTGGAAGTGCATACTCAGAGATGATTACTTTGCCCGGGGTCAGCTGAGCCCCCTTTTGCGCGTTTCGAGTTTGGGAGCACTTCTGCATGGTTCGGTGACTTCATCTGAGTGGCACGTCAGTGAAGAGGAAGCACAGAGACGGATGTCTTACTTTGATGGCCTGGGAGAGAATGAATGGTGGCAAAACCCCGTTGTGCTGTCGGATTTTCATAAGTGCGAACAAGGTTCACTGTGGAATGCACGTAATTTCAAAGAGGCACTGCTCAGCATAGGATTGGAGTCTCCAGCAGACCTCACGGAATTGGAACGCAGAAAACGTTGGTACCGGGCCAACGGATGGAAATCTGCCGAGATGATTCAAGACTACACCACGGGTGGAAACAAGTGGAACTCTGCAGGATCTTTTGACCCTGTGTTATGTGAAGAGTGGATGGAGGTGCATAAGCTTGTGCCCGCCGAGGAACAATCCAGAAGAAAGCGGTGGTTGGATCATCAGTTAAGTGATGAGCAGTTGCAAGTTCGTCGTGCATGGCTCTTGCAGCGATCTCAGGATGCTCGTCGCATACACTTCTCAGAATTGGGTGATCTTCTTGCACAGCTAAATGATGGTGTGCACCCCAGCGATGATGAGATTCAGGCGATTGAGGATGCCATCCGCGCTGATCAAAAATATCATTCCATATTTGAGGGTATAACTCGACAAGATGTTATGAAAGCGATGAAGGCGACAAGGTTCTACATTGGGGCAACGAAGGAAGAAAGGATGAGGTCCGAGCAGGAGGCGCTTGAGGCCCTTCAAAAGGAAGAAATGGATCGTTTGGAAGAAGAGGCTGCCCATTTGGCTCAGGAGGCGTTTGAAGAACTTGAAGCTGCCGGTGAAGAGTATGTGCCCTTTGACGAAGCAGCTGATGCAGAGGAAGAAGAATACCTGAAGGCTTTGGAAGAGGAAGAAAATGCCAAAATGAATCCCAATGAAGATGATCTTGAGATGGCATGGGAATTGCACAAGGAGGAGGAAGAAGAAGAGATCACAGAGAATTCTGAAGATGGCCATCGAGAGGCAATGAAGAAACGTCAGCGCACGTTGGAGGAGGCTTTTGCCAAGGAAGAGTACGGCGGCGAAATGGGTGACGAAGACACAGATGCCGTTAAGGGAGAGTTGGTTGACGATGTTAAAGCTGCCCTGGAGGACCTTGTCAAGGATGACGGATGGAAAGAAGATGAGACTTCAAGGTGGAATGCGAAGCAGGAGGAGGTGGAGGACTCTATGGCCGCAGCTAACGAATTTGTTCTTCCACTTCGGGAAGTGGCAAACCCACAATATCTCAAAGGTTACTTTACGCTCATGAAATACACGCCAAGCGTCAATTTGATCAACACCAGTCAAAAGCGCATTTGGGTGGTGGATCACTTCACTCAGTGCTTCTATAATCTGGCGAAAAATAATCGCATTCGAAAGGAGCACGCCGCGAAGAAGTTGATTCAACTGGAGAAAAATGTTCTTGACAACACACGATTGAGAATGATGTTTTTTGATGCCTCGCATTCGTACGATGTGCAGTTTGTTAATGCCAACGAGCGTGAGCGCTTCTATGAGACGGCAAGTGCTATTCGGTCTGTCATTCGTGTCTTTGCCCCAGATCTTGTTGGTGAAAATGATGTGAAGTCACGTGTCATCATTGATGGGACTGGTGCAAATGCGCTATCTGTTATATGTCCAGATGCTTCCTCTAAACCAGTGAAACGACAGTTGGTGGGTGAATGTCGCATCAATGCCACAAGGCACCTAACAGAGCCAATATCTGTTTGGTGTGGCACGTTTAACATTGGTGGCCATCGGCCTCCTAAACGCAAAGAAGACCTTCAACGATGGATGCCAAGAGGGAAATATGAAATTTACGCTATCGCCTTACAAGAAGCCTCTTTTCGTACCCATGACAATGAATGGACGGATTACGTTCAAGACTATCTCGGTGACGATTATCTTCCGATTGCCAGCATGTTCATTTGGGATATTATTTTGCTTGTTATGGCAAGTAAAAGGAGTCTTTTAAAGATCACTAATATCGAAGGTTCCACACGAGGGACTGTACATAAATCAGCGTGTGGAAATAAAGGTGGTATAATCATCTCAATGCAGTATTTGGAAACCTCCTTGTGTTTTTGCACCTGTCACTTAACGGCACGCAATGAGCACTTTGCCATGCGTAACTCCATGCTGGAGGAAATTATAGGAAACATTCGTTTGGGAATTCTTGATGCAGACGTCACTGCTCAGTTTGATCATGTATTTTTCTTTGGGGACTTTAATTATCGTTGTGATGTTGATGTTTCCAAAGCAGAGACGTTTATCAAGTCGAAAAATTACGAAGAATTATTGGCACATGATCAACTGATTAAGCAACAGAATAGCGCAGGTATCCTGCATGGTTTCTTGGAGCCGGTCATCAAATTTGCCCCAACCTACCGTCTTAATGTTACTTCTTCGGAGTACGTGCTAAAGAGCTCTCCCAGCTACTGTGATCGTGTTCTTTACAAGAGTATGCTTGATTCATGGATAAAATGCACTGGTTACTCGTCTGACCCTGAACTGATGTTATCAGAACACAGGCCGGTGTCAGCCACTTTTATCGTGCGTTGCGTTCGTCCGGTTCTTTCGTGTTTTATGAAGTCTCAGAGGCCTGTCCCGGAGTTTGTGTTTGACGATATTACTGTAAAAGACTATACTGGTGGAGCTATAAGGAAACCAACACTGTGTATCTGTGCACGTTTTGCGCCCAATACGGAGCCTATTTTGTCTCGTGAGACAAACACAGCGACCCCAATTTGGAAGAAGGAGACAATTCCTGTTCTCACTTCCGTCACGCAGGTGCAGGAGTACCTCGAGACGCGTCATATTCTCCTCGTTATACTTGAGGGTTCAGAAAGGCGGGAAGTGAAGCAGGGACGAGGAACGGGTGTTATAACACTGAAGGGACGTGTGATTGGGAAGGAAGACACACACACAGACTTTGAAACGGATATTGTATTTCGTGGCAAATCCGTCGGGAAGATAAGCGGCTCATTTATGTGGCGTGCCTTGAAACATGCAAAGGAGGAGTGAGTGAGTGACATCAAAGGAAAAAGAGAAAAATCTGTTCCCACAATCTAACAAGAAGAACAGCCGGCGGTTTGATAAAGGCAAAACAAGAAAAATTGGTATCTACCGGGAATCAGGAAGGGGCAGTGCAGAACCTTTTTTGATCTTTTTTTTGTTGTTGTTGTAATATCTTTTGTTATTATTACTTTTTTTTGTGTGTTTTGTTTTGTTTTTCCCTCCCTCTTTCATTTTTGGTACTATCGTTGTTGTTCTTGTTTTTGTATGGCTTTTATTTGATAGATAAGGAAGAGGGATGGTCTGCTTCCTTCCGATTTTTTCACAGTCCTTCATTAAGGGTTGCTGTGAGACGTAATTACTTTGGGTTTTGTATCATTGAAACATTTATTTGGGTTTCTGTTATCGTACTTTTTTTTTCTTTTTTTTTTTTTTTTACTTCTGTGTGTTGTGCGTTCTCTCACCGTTGTGTGTGCGTGCGGCGAGGGACGCGGGGATGTTTTGTCGTTTTCAGGCCGGGCAATTGTTTATATATATATATATATATTGTTGTGGTTGTTGGGAGGAAACATCTTCTGAGCCGTGGCGCTGTGTTTTCGTGACTGAGCACTGCAGCCGGGTATCACTACTTGCCCTTGTGTTTTGAGCCTTATCTTTGTTACTTTTTCCTCCGCTTGTGTCTTATTGCGTGCTTGACGGGTTAGTGGGGTCCCTTTTGTCATTTTCGGCGTAATGACGCGTGTGTACGTCGGTAATATCGACAAACGGGCGACCAAAGAGGAACTGCTGGAGTTCCTGAAGCCAATGGAGAAAACCATTGAGGACTCGTGGCTGGCCAGGCGGCCACCGGGATTCGCTTTCCTTACCATCACCCCATCGCAAGCAATGGAGTTTGTGGAGAAATTCAATGGGAAGGAGTTTCGCGGAAGAGTCCTCGTGGTGGAAACCTCCACCACGACCACGCTGCCAAAGGAACGTTCCAGCCGACGACGCGAGCGCAGAGAAACCAGGCGGTCTGGTAGCCGCAAACGGTACCGTTCGGGAAGCCGTTCAAGGCACTACAGCGAAAGACGGCGTGATCGAAGTTACGGTCGGCGTCGTGATCGCTCTAGAGAACGTAGGCGCCGCCGACGGTCCTACAGTCGAAGCAACTCCCGTTCCTCATTGTCATCATGAGGCAGAATGCCTCTTAGGCCATGTGATGGATGGAAGAAGGTGCTAAGAACGACAGGGAAATGAAAATAAGTAAAGAAGAAAAGGATAAAGAAGAGAACAAACAAACAAACAAACAAACAACAAAAAAAAAAAAATGAAGACAAGGAAAAAAGGGAGAATAAGATTTTAGGTTAGGGGAAAAGTAGAGTGTCGCCGAGGGTTCCGTGAGTTCTCGTCAACTTCCGTGTTTTCTTTAAAAGTGCAATATATGCTTGTGACAGTGTGCGTCTCTATGGAAGCCTGAAATGTTGCGATGTTTTACTCCTTTGAGAGGGATTACCGTTGTAGTCATTTTCTTCTTTGAATTAGCATTGAAAAAAAAAAAAAAAGCATAGATAGGAGGGACACAAAAGGGCTTTTGTTGTTGTTGTTGGGGGAAAGGGGTGGGGGAGCGGGGGGAGGGATGTCTCAAGAAAAGACAGGGCTGCAGCGACCGGTCCTGGCACAACTCTCCCCTATTGCAATTCGTGGGCATTCCGACGAAGGTGTCAAAAAATTGCGTAGGAGAAACGACGATGGGTGCTTTGGGGAGGCCCTCTTCAAAGGTAATGCTCCTGCACGCAGTCTTCTTTTTGGCGATGATGCATGTCATCGGAGGGTGGAAAATCTTTATCTGCTGGACAATAATCCAACCAACTGGTCCGGCATTAAAACGAACCTGAAGCGTGAAATACCACTTCTGCAAGACCCTACAGAAACATTTGCAAGAATGAACAAAGTTATGCATCAGACGCTTAAATATGTAAAGGAGGTGGAGAGCATCAATTTTAGTAGTCGTGGTGTGATTGATTTTAACGGGGAGGTGATGGAGGACCATCAGAGAATTTTTCTTTCAGTATGTACTAGTGTGTTTGCGAACTTTTCCTTCAGTTGCCAAATGGATGTGGAGAAACTCCTAAGCTTTCTCATGGCTTTGTTTGAGAATTATTCCAAAGAAAATGCCTATCATAATGCCCTTCATGCAGCCGATTCTGTGCAAATGCTTTTTCTTATTCTAAGAGAAAAGCCAGCGACATTGATATTCACGGAAAACGAAGTAATTTTGGCTTTTCTGGCCACGCTTTCTTTGGGATTTGTTCACCCAGGTGTGTCAAATGCCTTTTTGGCCCGTATTGATCACCCCCTTGTTCTGGTGTATGGGGACATGACCACACAACAGTCAGCCGGACTTACAGCGCTTCTTTACCTTTTAAATAGGGAAGAAAATCGTTTTATTGACCTTTTTGCCAACAGCGGCACCCAACCCTTTTCTCAGTTTTTAAGAGAGATTTTGGTTGAGACCGTATTGGGTACCGCACCGCGTTTACGTAGCTCTCTACTTCGAGACCTTGAAAAGGTGGCGGTGGCGGATGCGGTGGAACTAAACGATATACCAATTCTATTGGCAGCCGTGGTTATCCTGGCAGATAATGCTTTGGCTTTGCGTCCACATGCACAGTTTGTCAACTTGGCAGGTCTCATGGTTACCGAGTGGCTACGCGAAGCATATGAAGAAGAACAACGAGGGATGGACCCTCTTGTCCCCAATCTTCGTAAGCAAATTTACGAAAATGGATTGGGAATGGCGGTGGACTACTGTAAAGTTTGGTTGAGACCCCTGATCACCAACATTCGGGCTTTGGTGCCCCAAGACCTGTATGATAACATGGAAGGAAACACGGAGGCACCGTCTATGAGTGAAATTCAAGATTTTTTGGTTCATTTGGATTCATCAAACGAACGTTGGAATGACGGCAGTGTACCGGTCATTGATATTATTCGCAGGATAACGATGCATGCTACCAGCTTGGATCGCAAGGCTTCAAAGCGAGCTATCCTTAACGCGGCGTCCAATCGAGCAGTATCAGGTTTTCTATCAAGGTCCTCATCCATGTGCCTCTCTCCAAATGGGGCTAGGATGTCTGCTGAGGTCTCTGAAAAGAAAATAAATCAGCAACCAAGTCGATGTGAACACTATTTTTCCTTTCTTCGGCTTTATGATACCTACGAAAAAGAGGGTCGTCCTGCAGCAGAGTTTGCGGCACAATTGGTCTTTCTTGCATTGCAGTTAAATCCTGAATACATTGGTCGTTACACACATAAAGGTATTGATGTGTGTTCTAAGGAGGAGTGTGAAGAAATTGCGGAACTCATTATGAAAAAAGAGGAGGCACCAACAACCGCGGAGGTGATAGCTTCTCCTCTGCGAGACGGAGAACAGACAGATGGTTTTATCTTGCGTTTGATGGAAATGTATGCTGAGCGGGACAGAGAAAGGGAAAGAAATGATACTCTTAACAGTGCCACCAATCCCACATCAAACTTGAGGCGTACCTTGAAATGCTACAACCCTGTTTATGGTGGAATGTATTCTGGGAAAAAGTCGTGAGGTAATTCTGTTTCCCAATTTAGTACCACGGTGTAAGAAGGTGTGTGTTTCCTACATGGAGAGTGGTGAGCGTTTGAGTGGTCACTATTATCATTATTTTTGATTTATTTATTTATTTATTTATTTTTCTTTCCTTTGGGAAGGGATTGGGGTTATTCCCTCGTGTCCTCCGCAGCGCCACACCTTTTTTTTCCTTTTTTTTTTTTTTAATGATCCGGGGACACGGATGATGTTTCAACCAAGCGCTTGTCCACCGCTATTTGCATTAATAGTGCTGTCTTTCTTTTGTTGTTGTTGTTTTGACTTTACTGTTTCCTTGTGATTTTTGTGTGTGCGTATGTGTCGTCGTTACGTCTTTTTACCTCAAGTGAGTGCAGATTAGAGAACACAAATGGGCCCCCGTGCTGCGGGGTTTCTGGTGGGGGCGGTGGCTGCCACGTTTTTTTCGGCCATGCTGCTGCAGTACGACATTCTTCGTAAAAAAGACATAACAGATCGTGAAATCAGCCTTTTGGAGAAAGAGGCATCGCTCATAAGAGAGCGATTTCGCCGTGCACAGAGGGCACTCATTGATGCCAGGGAGGAAGAGATTGAGACGCAGGTCCACTAGAGGAATGGAATGGTAGGGCGCATCGTCAGTTCTGCAGCAGGGGTGTCTGTTCAAGAGGGGAGTCGATGGGTGTGGGAACGGAGTGATTCTCCTTTCTGCATCGCCGCAACTTTTGTAAAGGCCGCGTCATAAGGACGGTATTTTATGCAAAAAAATTTCTTTTTTGCCCCAGCGCCAACCGCCCACCTAATAAGTCTCATCATCTACAAATGCAAAAAAAAAAAAAAAAAAGACGCTGATTTTCTCTATTATGGAAAATGGCTTTACAAAAATGATTTTTAATGCTTTTCGCTGGAAGCCAAGAGCGTTGAGAAGCATGGACGATGCAGCTTTCTTTTATTTGGACAACAAATATCTTTTTGAAGAAATAAACACCTCTCAACCGTTTTCAAGATCATTGCCCTCCAGAATTATACAGAAGCGGCATGCCGTTTTTTGTTGTTGTTGTTGTTGTTGTTGTTGTTGTTTTTACACGCCCCTCTCATCAATTTATCCATAGAAGAGCAGCCGTTACAGATGGAGAAGGTCCCCCTTCCCCAAGGCAAGAGGGGGAATTAAAGGAAGAGAAGTGAAGAAGGTGGACGCTAAACTTTGAATTGGTGTGGGAAAAAAAGAAAAAAAAAAGCCACGAATGACGCCGTTGCAGAAGTCCCTTTTTTGGAAGACACATTGGGAATACAGGCAGGCCGGTGAACACTGAGACACCACTTGTCCCATTGCTTCAAAAATCCCCATTTAAACAAAAATGTCTAGAGACGACTTCCAATTTACTTTTGTTGTCTTTGCGTTCGTATTACTTGTGGTTTTGTTTTTTTGTTTTTTTGTTGTTGTTGTTTTTACCCCTGTTGGCGTTTTCTTGTTGCTGCGCAGGCAAAGCCATCAGAGGAAATGGCTCAATGGATCCCGAAGACAGCATGGAGGGTGTCAAATCTCAACAAGCGGTACGGTCCCTCATACATCACTTCTGGAGATGTTCCACTTAGTACGTTTGGCCGTGCACCGATTGTTTACGATGCGACGATGTTAAAAAAGAAGCTCTCCTGTGCGGAGGGTCTTGTGATGATTGATGTGCGCGATGCGCTGGAACAACAACGCTATCCCGTTCCGTGCGCCGTTGCGCTTCATCATCATGATTTGCTTTCTGGGGCAGCGTGTCCAATTCTTCCGAGGGAAAAAGAGTCGTCAGAACTTTTCATCATAGCATCAAATCTTCAGAGAGGCGTGAACAGTTCCACCGCATTGCAACGCTGGGGTTACAGCAATGTTTTTCTTGTTGACTACGAGTCTCTAGTGGAAGCTGGCTGCATAGGCGATGCAGAGGATGACGAGAAAATGAAAACAGTGGCAACAACACCTTAGCTCAAAGGAAATAGGTCTAACCCATAGCTGATTCACTGTGGGTAGTGCTAACCATTTCGCGGCGCGTGCACACCAAGGTGGTTTTTTGTTTGTTTGTTTGTTTGCTTGTTTTTGATAATGCCGTTTTCCCGAAGTCTTTTTTTTTCTCTCATTTTCCCCTCCTCTTGCACGCTAATCTCCATGTAGCGATTTCCGTGAAATGACCACGTGCGAACAGTATGGGGAAGCGGTGAACGGGTTGTCGCCGCGCTCACCGGAAGTGCATGTCCCTGCCAACCACATTAAATCGGTTTACGGAGCCACGCATACAACACCAGCGCACAGAAACAGCTTTTCTCCCATGAGGCCCTTGGCGGCGGAACCCCCGGGGAAAACGGCCATTGACCATCGCAGTTCTTTCAATGGTCGCCCTCCCAGAGTGCCGTCCGCTTCAATGCCCACGCATTCACTGAGCAAAAACGTGAGGAACGAGGATAACCGCGCAGTGCTTGTATCACTGGAAAACTTTGAGCACGTGCCGGGCGTCAAGGGTGTGCTGAACAGCCCCCGAAGCCTGCAGGCCTGCAAAATGGAGGACGTGCTTCCGGCTGACTTGCTGCAGCGCAGTTTGACAGACTTTATGGGCCAGGGCGTACCGGAAGAACTTGCGCAGTTGCGCTATACTGTCTTTGAGAAACGGCGAAAGGACAGGCTTGAACGCGTCTGCCGAGCCCGCGCACTGTTGTTGGCCGAAGAAAAGAAGGCGGAGGAGCTCGACGGAGGTGTCAGGGACCCGAAAACCCCCCAAGAGAACACGGCAGAAGCAAGGAGAGAGGCGGGCGATGCCAACAGCCTTCCACGCCATCCAATAAGTATGTCAAATCATCACGGAGGCAACTCGCGCAGTAGCAGCTTATTTTGGAGGCAGGGCCGCAGCCCCTCCAAGACCTATTCTTCCCGCCACAGAAGGTTACTTTGGCATAAGCCTGAGAGCCGCTCTGCATCCATGGGCTCAATGCTGATCTACAGTCGCGCCATTACCGAGCATCGTTCACCCTCGGAAAAGGAGATTGCCATGCTGGAGAGGATTGAAGAACGTGAGCAGCGACTCGCCGAAGCCAAACAGCGTGTGGAGCTGGAAGAGAAGAATCGGGAGCAAGAGCTCGTTCAAAAGCAGCTGGACAAAATGCGAAAGATCGTGAACAATATGATACAAAAGGAGATTACGAGGAATGCTGCCATCAATTCGAGGCGAATGAAGTGGGAGGAACAAATGATGAGGATCCGTGAGCAGAAGAGGCGCGATGAAGAGGCACGAAGATCTCAATCGAGTCCGCATGGGAATCGTGCGAGCATGCACCAGGGGAATGGTGTGTTTCGAGCCTCGACGTCGGGTGGTTACCGCAAGGAGCAGGGAGATTCTTTGAGGGCTCCAAAAATTTTTTCCTGAAATAATAATGTGAATAAGTGTGTCAATTGCCGTGGGGACGAATTTGAGTTGTTGTTTTTTTTTTTTGTTGTTTATTGCGCCCAAATACACTTTTTTTCCCCTCCTATTGTTCCATGTGGGTGTAGTGAATATATGTTGTTTTTTTGATTCTTCTGTGCGTGTGCGTGTGTTGTTGTTGTTGTTGTTTTTTTTTTTTTTGTATTTGTGCTTGGATTGCCCTTGCAGCTGAACCGCGGTTAATGCCTTTTGCCACGCCTGCAGGCAAAAAAAAGGGTGTGTCTGGGGCCGCCGTGCACATCGTGAGGATGGAATTGAAAAGGAGCGAGAGTGGATTTTTTGTGTTTTGTGAGGATTGAGTTGCCTTCGTCGTGTGTTCCACACTCTTGGAGGGAGCTCCTCTTCTCTTTCTTTCTCTCCCTCTCCCTCTCTCTCTCTCTGCTTGCTCGAGTGCTCCCATTTCAAGCTTTGCGTATGCAACATACAAAAGGACCCGAATATACGTCTTTTCTTGTTTTTTCCGTTTTGTGTGTGCTGGGGGCCATCATTGATGAATAATGAGGAAAAAAGAAAGAAGTGAAATGACTGAAGTGACGCCGCTGAAAGTCCCACTCGCTACGGGGGCTCCAACGCCGCCGGCTTCCTATCCTCCTACAAAGGTGCCGGTAAAAATGCCTTACGTGTTGCCCAAGCCACCGTTTGCACCGGTGGTGCCAATGAGGCCACCCGCACCGAGGCTCAAAAGAGACGGCGATGATGGTGACTTGGCGGTCCCAGGAATTGCAGACGCCTCCAAGAGGTCCCGGGTGGAGGATCGCGAACGGCGGGGCCGAGCGATGTCGGAAAGCAGCAACAGCGAGAGCAGCAGCAACAGTGATAGTGATGATGGCAGCGACAGCGACAGTCACAGTAGCAGCAGTGGAAGCAGTGGGGATGGTGAAAGTTTTTCTTCGTCTACAGAAGGTTCCGGCAGCGACGAAACGCGTTCTGGTGATGAACTCACTCTGTTTGAGATTGCGAAGGCAAGGGGTCTTGTCGATGAACGCGTCGATAATAATAATAATAATAATGAGGAGGAGGAGGAAGTGGCACCTGTTGGGCCGCCACCGCGTCCGCCAATTGTGCGCTCCTTTCCAAATAATGTGGATTTGGCTCTGCAGCGCTACGAAGAGCGCCTAAATCGTGAGGAGAACATGATTCGCATTAAGGATGACAATAAGGCTGTCTCTCTAGGCACCAGCAAGGTCAACTACATCGACCCCCGCATCGTGTGTTCATGGGCAAAAGAATACAACGTACCCATAGGGAAAATATTTTCCGCAACGCTTCAAAAAAAATTCCCGTGGGCGATGGGGGCGGAGAATTTTTCCTTTTGAGATGCAAAATATTTATGTTGATTTTGGCGCAGCCGCTGGATTTTTTCCTTTTGTTCTCTTTTATTATTATTATTATTATTATTACTATTATTATTATTATGATCGTGGTGGTGCGGCCTGCTTAGAGAAAAACCTTGTAAGAAACAGGTTGGTGTGATCTTGGTGTCTTCTTTGTGTGAGTACATGATAGCATGCGCCTTGTGTTATGTGTGGGTAGGCGCTGTGAACCAACAGAAATAACGCGGAGCCTCGAATTGATAAACCGCCAACTCCGGTCCCACCATCTTTTCGTTGTTTTTGTTGAGAAGGAGTGTGGGGCTTTCTCTGGAATGCGAGTGTTGGGGGAATAAAAAGAACATGCGATCGGGGAAGTTGACTTGGCGATAGTGGAGGTGGGTTGTGTAGCTCAGTGTTAGAGCCTCCTCCATTTCGCATCTAAAAGGCGTGGGGTTGTTGTTTCTCTACCCATCCCGCTTCCGCTGTTTATTGACGCCGTCCGTTTGTCCTGACCATCTTTGTATCGCGTGATTTCTCGGCGGTATTTTTGTTGTTGTTGTTGTTTTTGTTCCTGCAAGCTGAAGAGACAACAAAAAACTCAACGACAAGAAGTTCACGGTTAGTGGCGGTTGTGTTTGTCCATGACTGAATCCCCCTTTCGACTGACCTTCCTGGCATGGTCGGTAGGGAGGCATGTACACGTGTTTCACGGTAAAGCTCGATGGTTGGACCGATTGCAATTGATTGAAGGAGGATAAGAAAGGACTGTGTTTGGGGTGGTGGTGGGGGGGTGAAGGCCGTTCCCTCACCACAAGGAAAAGAGATAAATGAGAAAAATCCCTTGTGCATGCGTAACAAAAGTATGAAAGAAATTAAAAAGTATTTGGGAATCACTCAGCTTGAGTTGTCGCCAAGAGAAATACACACCAACAAAAAAAAAAAAAAAAAAGAAGAGAACACAAAATGAAGGATTTTGTTTTGGGAGAGGAATTAGAAAACCAAAACAAAAACCCCGATGCCTTAATTCTCTCTTTTTCATTTGTTACTCTCATTCACAAAAGGCAAAAAGATTATCATCTACTCGCAGGGCAGAAAAAGATTGAAAAAAAAAAAAAACACTACTGTGGGACTTATGATGGAATGGTTGTTGCACCCATATGGAGATCTGTGGGATTATGTCAGACATCGGCCGGTTTTTAGCTTCTCCGTCACCTTTTCTTCTCCATGAACACCTCTTGTTGCGATGGCGCCTGGGGCACATTTGAAGTGAATTGCACTGTTTCTGATGCCCAGTTGAGCATCGTTTTGCGTGATGTTTGACTGGAAATTACTTTTACCGCCACCGAATTTGTTTTTTTTTTTGTTTTTTTTTTTTTTTCGTCGAAACTTGGAAGTTCCCACTATTTGTTGATTGGTCCCTGTGTGTTTGCAGTTGGCGGAACGACTCTCCTAGTGCGGTCTTTATCGTCGCAACCTTCCATCAGGTGGCAGATGCGGCACAACACGAATGAGAAGGGAGGGAGGGACTCGGGCGTACGGAAGTCGTTTTTCTTCCACAATGGCCTCCCACGTGCTGTTTTTCATCTTGGTTTTGTCATGGCCATTTTGTTGCCTGCCCGCACTTTTGTCTTGAATTTTGTGTTGACATTTGTGGACGCGTCCAGGGCTCCCCACACTGTTGGTTTTCCTTGAGGACGGAATTTTAGCTCGGGTGCTCTGACGTTGAAACTACGGATCCGCTTCCGCTTTGGCTTTTGCGTGGGAGGCCGCAGAACTTGTGATCAACGGCAATATCTTGCAGGTCCACGAGGCCATTGCCGAGGGCCCGGACAGGTGCCATTGTGTCTTGTTTGCCTCACCTCACAGCTTTGGTAGTGGCCTCAGGCGATTTTCATGAACAATTACGAGTTGTATACAAAGCGCGGTACGGTTGAAAGGCGCATGCGTATTTTTACCGCATCTTTTAATGGCACCGGTGCCCACCACTTTTCTCTACCTGTTATTCCTCACGCCCCCACAAGTTGAGTTTTTTGTCCCCTTTATTTTTCCCCCAACAGACATTCCCTCAATTAACAAGTCGCACCCGTTGCAATGGTCGGTCCGCACTCTGTACCCCGAAGGATGTGGCGAAAGGAATTCAACTTTACGTTGGTGACGACAGTTTTGGCCATAAAAATTTTAAATTGCTTTCCTTTTGGTGGGTTCTACGATCAACATGCCGATCGGGCTGTTGCGGGGCCCGAAGGATTATGGATGTGGACGCGTTTGTGTCTGTGATATTTTTATTACGATGCTTGCCTTGACATTTTGGGGATTGTCACGGACGGTGTGGCTGCACATTCGATACCGCTTTTAAGTGCGAGAAAAGGTTCCGTGGCTAAAGGGGCATATGAGGTTTTTTTGGTGAATGGGATGGAATGACTCATGGAGCCTTATCAACACACCACTTGTGACACATGAGCTTAAGTCAAGGAATTGGGATGGGTATAAATTTGTCAGCGTTATTATTATTATTTTTTTTTTACGGGGATTCCAGGAGGGGATTCTCCAATTGTTCGTGCCAATTTGGGGGAACACATTTATTGTTTTTTTCGATGTGTTGTAGGAGTATTCACAAGAGCTTTGCTTGCGTCCGTTTGTTTTACGACTCAACGGGACTCTTTTGGGTTTGAAAGGCCGTGAAAACTCAGCTCATACGGCTTCTTGTTTGTTTGTTTGCTTGCTTTCTGAGCCGATGCGTCATTGCAAATCACCCGATTGTCTTCTCCGCCAGCGGCGTAGAGAATTACAAATGACTGTAGACCCCCTTCAACATTCCCATACTTTCTACAGCTTATAATTGCTTTCGTAGTAGTTGTTGTTGTTGTTTGTTTGTTTTTAAGGGTTTAAGCTCACTCTCAAAGGCGTTTAAATTATATCCGTGAATTTTTTTGTGATTTCCGTGAAATGACCACGTGCGAACAGTATGGGGAAGCGGTGAATGGGTTGTCGCCGCGCTCACCGGAAGTGCGTGTCGCTGCCAGCCACATTAAATCGGTTTACGGAGCCACGCATACAACACCAGCGCACAGAAGCAGCTTTTCTCCCATGAGGCCCTTTGCGGCGGAACCCCCGGGGAAAAAGGCCATTGACCATCGCAGTTCTTTCAATGGTCGCCCTCCCAGAGTGCCGTCCGCTTCAATGCCCACGCATTCACTGAGCAAAAACGTGAGGAATGAGGATAACCGCGCAGTGCTTGTATCGCTGGAAAACTTTGAGCACGTGCCGAGCGTCAAGGGTGTGCTGAACAGCCCCCGAAGCCTGCAGGCCTGCAAAATGGAGGACGTGCTTCCGGCTGACTTGCTGCAGCGCAGTTTGACAGACTTTATGGGCCAGGGCGTACCGGAAGAAATTGCGCAGTTGCGCTATACTGTCTTTGAGAAACGGCGAAAGGACAGGCTTGAACGCGTCTGCCGAGCCCGCGCACTGTTGTTGGCCGAAGAAAAGAAGGCGGAGGAGCTCGACGGAGGTGTCAGGGACCCGAAAACCCTCCAAGAGAACACGGCAGAAGCAAGGAGAGAGGCGGGCGATGCCAACAGCCTTCCACGCCATTCAATAAGTATGTCAAATCATCACGGAGGCAACTCGCGCAGTAGCAGCTTATTTTGGAGGCAGGGCCGCAGCCCCTCCAAGACCTCTTCTTCCCGCCACAGAAGGTTACTTTGGCATAAGCCTGAGAGCCGCTCTGCATCCATGGGCTCAATGCTGATCTACAGCCGCGCCATTACCGAGCATCGTTCACCCTCGGAAAAGGAGCTTGCCATGCTGGAGAGGATTGAAGAGCGTGAGCAGCGACTCGCCGAAGCCAAACAGCGTGTGGAGCTGGAAGAGAAGAATCGGGAGCAAGAGCTCGTTCAAAAGCAGCTGGACAAAATGCGAAAGATCGTGAACAATATGATACAAAAGGAGATTACGAGGAATGCCGCCATCAATTCGAGGCGAATGAAGTGGGAGGAACAAATGATGAGGATCCGTGAGCAGAAGAGGCGCGATGAGGAGGCACGAAGATCTCAATCGGTTCCGCGTGGGAATCGTGCGAGCACGCACCAGGGGAATGGTGTGTTTCGAGCCTCGACGTCGGGTGTTTACCGCAAGGAGCAGGGAGATTCTTTGAGGTTTGCTAAAACTTCCTCGTGCTAAAATAATATTGTGAATAGGTGTGTCAATTGCCGTGGGGACGAATTTGAGGTATTTTTTTTTTGTTTATTGCGCCCAAATACACTTTTTCCCCTCTTATTGTTCCATGTGGATGTAGTGAATATATGGTTGTTTTTTGTTGTTTTTTTATCCTTCTCTGTGTGTGTGTGTGTGTGTGTTGTTGTTGTTTTTGTATTTGTGCCTGGATTGCCCTTGCAGCTGAACCGCGGTTAATGCCTTTTTGCCGCGCCTGCAGGCAAAAAAAGGGTGCGTCTGGGGCCGCTGTGCACATCATGAGGATGGAATTGAAAAGGAGCGAGAGTGAATTTTTTGTGTTTTGTGAGGATTGAGTTGCCTTCGTTGTGTGTTCCACACTCTTGAAGGGAGCTCCTCTTCTCTTTCTTTCTCTCCCTCTCTCTCTGCTTGCTCGAGTGCTCCCATTTCAAATTTTGCGTATGCGACATACAAAAGGACCCGAATATACGTCTTTTCTTGTTTTTTTGTTTTTTGTTTTTTTCCGTTTTTTGTGTGTGTTTTTATTTATACCTGTTTGATTGTTTTGCCTCGCGAATATTACTGTTAATTTTTTTATTGTTGTTCTTTATATCTGAAGGTTTGTGTCAGTGTATGGAGAACTGTGAAGCGTATAGAGAAGCTATCAGCGTGGATTTTTTTTTCTTTCTTTCTTTCCTTTTTCCTGTTGTTTTTTTTTTTTTTTAATAATTGTTTTAAACTGTATGAATGATGTACGGAAGAAAAAGGCTTTTTTGTTGTTGTTGTTGTTTGTTTGTTTGTTTGTTGTTGTTTTGTTTTTCCGTCATTTTGTCCCTCTTTGTGTACGGCGCGGTGGCGTCATCTGGTGGGTGCGTGGGGGGAGGGCCTCGGAAGTGGCCATCGGTGGGCCTTGCGTTCAACTGCTCATGTCTTAATGTCCGTCAAGGAGTGCACCGAGATGGACCATCACGGAGGGGGGCTGTCTGTGTGTCTGTCTGTAGATATACGCCTTAAGGTTTGTTGATTATAATGTACGAACTTTCTTTTTTTTTTTTTGTTTAGCACGATATGGAAATGTACAACCCCTCTTTTTTTCTTTAATTCTTTTTTTTTTTTCCCTTGTTTTCTACTTTACTTTAAAGGGGAAGTCGGTACGTTGCCGCGGATGGGTGCGAGCGATGTGGGAGGGAGAAATATTTGTACGTTATTTTTCTTTTCACCCCCTTCTTTTATGGCAGGAGGGGTGCCTGTTTTCCCGTACAGCCGCGATGTCTCTTCTCCGCTGCGTCACTGCACCGTCAACCGCCGCACATGTGTGCTCCCTTTTTTGTTTTTCTTTTTTTTTTCGTCCACTTAAAACACAACGAAAAATGCATCACAGACATCATTCCTGTTCTATTCTCTGTTAAAGAGAGAGGGAGGGAGAGGGAGAGAAATCATGCAGCACCATGTGGCCGAATCCGATACAGTTCTTTCTGAAAGTTCTTCATGGAATGATTCAGAAAACTCTGTGATTGATGACATGTTTGATCGACTCGCAGTGGCAGTGCAAGGGCTGCTCGCCACAATGCGGGATGAACAACGGCCTTACACGGGCTCTTTGTGCACCAGACGACTTCAGGATCGTATACAGCGGGCATTTCCTGTGGAGTATAGGGCTGTTGTTGACGGTATTTATCAAGGCTCATGGGAACAATATTTGAAGGAAAAAGCGGTCGTTTTCTGCTTTACTCAGAAACGGGACATAAAAAGACCTAACATTGAGTGGATGATAGGGCTTGGAGCAATGCGGTGCTATTTTCTGTCGGAGGATATTGAGCTTGTGAATGACAATGATGAGCTGCTGGGGTGTTTAGTGCGCGATCATTGCAGAGGGAGCTTGGAAAATAACTGTCGTACCATTCTCATGGAGTTGTTTTCCGCGCTTATCGGTACAGAACCTGTCGAAGAAGAAGATGACAAGACATCTTCAGTGGCAGAGTATGAGCTTGGCAGCTTGGTGCTATGGAGGCCTGTTCTGAGGAAGCTGTGGCTGCATCCGATCAAGGGCAGAAGGGTGCCTCTTCGTGATCTGGAGCGCCCGTGTCAGCAGCTTGGTTTTCACATCCGGCTAAGGTGCCGCTGGGCGACGTACGTTGGCAACAATCTGTTGTTGAAGTACATTCATATCTGTGTACTCCGAGTGTTGCTGAACGTCGTGGGACCTCCCCTGCAGCCCTCCAAGGGCAACCAACAGGAAGACACAGAGGGCACGCTGATGGTGGGGTTTTCAGAATCACTTGGAAACTATATTGTGTCACTTGAAAAAACGGATATGTGGGGCAGAATACCTCCCATTCCGAGGAATTCATTGCGGCGAGGACGGGTATGCTCATGAAGCAACGACGAGGAGAAAAAATGGGAAAGTCGGGTATGATAAGGAGTTGTCCTCAATCCCTGTCTCACGCTTCTTTGGGCTTTCCAGTCCTAATGTCATTGAGTTTATTTATTCGTTTTTTTTTTTCTAAAGAAGAGCTCCTTTACGTGACTCGCAAAAGGGCTCTTGTCAGTTTGTTTTATTTTATTTATTTTATTTATATTTTTGACTTTTGCACGAAAGTGGGGTCGATTTGACCCTTCCAAATTGTTTTATGACTCTCCTCACATGAGCTTTTATTATTATTATTTTTTTTTTGTGCCTCGTGTGTCTGCCACTTGCGTCTGCGGGCGCACCTTCACGGAGGCTGGAAGTGGTGAAACGCTTCCTGAGATTTTTGTTGTTGTCGCGGAGGAACGTGTAATATCAAACTTTTCTCTTTGGATTGCGAGCGATGCCGCGACAACAACAGCTCTCATGCCGTTGTTCACTGTGGGTCTTTTGCCTCCGGTGTGCAGAGAAGCTCCTTCCCCCTCCCCCTCCCCGGTGTTTTTGTTTTTGTTCTTTTCTTCTTGGTGTCAAAATTTTGCGTGAGTGGTGGATTTTCTGCTACCGCGCTTTTTTATTTTGTTTTTTCCCTGTTTTCGTTGTGCTTTGTGGTGCATGACGGTTTTTCACCGTATGTATTTTTTTTTTTTTTGCGGTTCTCCCTCTCTCTCTCTCTCTATTTTGTGTCTTCCTTTTAGCTGACGTTTTGTGCGGAGCTGCACCGATGGAACCGGATGATGTTGCGGAGTACAGCCTTCAAAGCTACTGGGAGAAGCGCTACAGTAAGGAGGAACAGTACAACTGGTTTCCGTCCATCCACCAGACGTCTGTGCAGGCGCTATGTGAGGAACTTCTGAATGTCTTTGTACAGCGCAAGGCGCAGCGTGCCTTGTGTCCTGGTGGATGCCATGATGCTAGTCCGGTGTTACGAGTACTTCACTTGGGCACTGGGAACTCATCGCTCTGCATGGATCTCCACAATGTTGTGCAGGCGCATCGGCTTCCATTCGTGCTGGAGCAGGTAGCAATGGACTATGCATCCAACGTCATTGAGAATATGCGGGCAAAGTATCCGCCGGAGGTGCTGCCGAATATGAAGTGGATGGTGGGCGATGTGCGTCGCCTTGAGGAATTTTGTTCGTTGGGTCCCTTTGACGTTGTTATTGACAAGGGTACGATGGATGCCCTCGAAGCCGATAAAAACAGTCCCAATATGGAAAAGGACATCTGGGCAATGTTGTATGGAGTCAATGAGCTTCTGAAACACGCAAAGGGATACGGGGCATTTATGCAGATCACGTGGGTGGTGCCTTACTTGCGGCTGTACTACACGAAGAGGGATGCGTTCGCGTGGGGAGATCAGGTGCGTCACGCCCTTCTTGGCGAGAGCGACATGTACCGCCTCTTTGTCTACACTGTAAAGCAGTAAGGATCATATGTGTACCTATTCTGCTTGTTGTTCGAATAACAGTCAAAAAAGTAAAGTGAGGGGCGTTGCATTACTGCTTACAAATAAAAATTGTGAGAGAAGACTCAAACATGTGCCAGAGCTCTCTGCCCGTGGGATTTTTTTGTATGTGTTTATGCACCCTTGTTTTTTGTTTTTCTTTTTTTTTTTCTCTCTCTCTCTTTCCCTCAAATATTATTGATGCTGAGGCTGACCTGGTTGTTTATCCACTCCGGTGTGACGACGGTGGGGAAAGTATGGCGGAAAAAGTTTTGCTTCGCCGTCTGCGCTCGCACTGGACCTGCGCCGCTATCAGTCGTACGTCATGGACGCCCCACGCTGCGGTGGCGAGGCATTCCACTTCTGGGAAGAGCGGGGTGGTAGGGTCAGGTGGCGGAGCTCAGCGGCACAGCAAGAGCAGCAGGAAGACTGGCGCTTTGCGGAAGATGACCCAAGAGGCTTCGGGTGCATCCGTCCCTGTTGTGGAATGCCCCGCTGTAGCTGAACCACATCCACAAAAACAACAAAAACCGGCGTGCGAGAAGATGGCCACGACTCCTCATCCATCACTTTGGTCACCGAGCGAGTCAGACTACGAGGCGCTCGTGGAAAATCTCCTTTTGTTCCGTCGTGAATCAATAGAGCCTGTTTTGAGCGCCCTCAAAAAGGAGCGTGCACTCTTTGATGAATCTGTGAAAAAGATGGAGACACGTGTGGCGGAGATGTACGCCGTGCGTGAGGAGATACGAAAAATGCTGCAGGACGGTGCAGCAGCGCAGCGCCGAACACTTTCAGAAGCACTGCGGGCCACTGCAGATTCGGAGGGGTTGGCGAATGAAGAAAATGAGGTCTCTTTCGATACCTCGGAAGAAGATGAGGAGATATCCCTTTGAGAAGTTGTGGGTTTAGTCTTTTTTGTTTGTGCAGAGGAAAAAGGAAGAGAAGCGGCGATCATGGAGTGGGAGGAAACGCACACACGGCGATGCATGCCTTTCGCGAAAATCTACTTTCACGGTAGCAGTGTTTCCTCAATAGCTTCCCTTTTTTTTTTTCTTTTCGTTCTCTCTCTATTTTTTTTTTGTTGTTTTTTTAGACAAAAGAAGGGAGGACGTGGAGGTACAGAAGTCACCGGCCAAAACTCAATGTTGCCCTCCGCGCGGGAGGTGGAGGAATTAGTTGTGGCAACTCTGAGAGGCGGCAACTGGGCACGTGCCGTAATGCTCTTTGCGGGAGCACTGAAGCTTCCGTGTGTCCCGACTTCACGGACGTACGCTGAAGTCGTTGCAGCCGTCGCGACGCGCAGCACATGGGAAGTGACAGTGCAGGTGTTGGACCGATTGCAGACCAGTCCTCTCTCTGCCCGCGCTGTGTACCACACGGCAGCGGATGCAATACTTGCAAGGAACGATGGAGTTCTACCGGAGAAACTTCTCGCGCTTATCCTTTCAGCCCGGCGCCGCCGAGTGATTCTGGATGCCCGTCACTACATGCAGTGCAGTCGTCTGTTGCTGGATTCTGGTGACTGGCATGGTGCACTTCTTGTGTGTTCACATGAGCGTCTGATTCAGCATGCGCCGTTTCTCGCGCAGCCGACGATGCTCGCGGCGGCGGCCGGTCACCACTGGGTGGCGGGATTAAAGATTATGTCTTCTCTTCTTGCCTTGGGCAACATACCGAGTGCGGCCATTACAGAGAGCTTTATTCGCTGTTTTTCTCCCACCTCGCCGTGGTGGCGAGCGCTTGCAGTTGCATCCGTACTCACTTGCCGAGATGCACCGGAGGTCAAGCAACGCGCTCATGATCTTCGTGAGGAAGTAACGCACCATGCGAAGTCGCCTGAAATAAATGCCAAAGAGGGAAGACGTCGAGTGTTGTTGCGTGTTGCCAATGGTGGCCCAATGCCAGAGGACCTCACGATGGGCGAAGCGAAAGAGGTTTTGGCTATGATGAAGGACCGACAGTGGGAGAGGGCGTTGGATTTGTTTTGCGCATTTCCGGCGCTATTGGAGCTTACACCAAGACCTCCAGCCTTGTTGTTACCTATGACAGTTCTAGGCAATGTGGCACGTCGTTTGCGTTACTGGGAAGCTCTTTGGGAAGCTGTTTCTAGGACCCTCATTGCCGTCCCAATGGATAACGTTCTTTCCGCAGCGAGTCTATTTTTGGCGTATATGCGCATCGAGGAGCAGGGCGCCGACGCACAGGAGAAGGCGAAGGAAGTGGCACGTGCAAGGGACGCTGTGATTGCCTTTATTAACAACAGGCGCATGCATGAGGGTAGGGCGCTGGAACCAGCCGCTCTTCACTCTTTTGTGCATTCCACTTGTACGCGTGGCTGCTGGGAGGACGCGTTGTCCTTCACCGAGAGGCCCGCTGTGGTATTTGCAGAACTTGTGGAACGCTCCAACTGGCAGGCCGCTATTGCAATTTACGGTACAATGCTTCCAAGTGCCCAAGAGCGCGCTGGCCCCCAGTTGGAGCATTTATTTATCTCAATGGGTTTGTGGGTACCAGCGTTGCGGTATGCCCAAAGTTATTTACCAGACGACACATTTGCGCTACGCAGCTTGGCTATTCCACTCTGCGCGGCCCTTGGTCAATGGCGTCGCGCGTTGCATATGTTGTTTTGTCACGTTCCGTTACCCACCGCAGCGGAAGCATTGCTAAAACGCTATTGTTTTCTGCGCCACACGGAGGAGACAATTTACGAGGCCTCCGAAAGTGGTGATTGGATGAAGGCCTTGCAGGCGTGGAACGCTGTTCGCCAGATTCCTTATGATCGAACGATTCTCGCCAGAAGAGGAGGTGAGGGAAATACAGATGAGGATGCACACCCATGTATTTCACCCCATGCTCTGAAGTGTACAGCCAAATTACTGCTTGAACATCAACGCTACGACGATTGTTGTTTGGTACTTTCGTCGCACAAGCCTACCGCATCGGACCCTCTTCTGCTTCGTTTTTTACAGATGTTCTACTACATTCGTCTCTCTCCACTTTCTTATGGACGTGTACTGCAGAAGTACCGAGAGGCACATGCGCCCTACAGAGTGGTGCTTGACGGTTATGCAGTTCTTGCACTAAGTGTGAGTGGAAACCATTCGGGTGCCTTTTGGATTCTTCGGAGTTTGTCTTCAACAAGGGAAGCAGAGCTTGAAAACGCCATAGCTCGAGGTTTTGACGAGGTCCCTCATGTGAAACAAATGTTCTCATCTCTTCTTCTTAAGGGAGCGAAGTCCTCACAAGTAGTCGATCTAGAAGCTGTCATGGGAATGCTCATACCATGTGTGAAGTCATTTGAGGAAGTGAATTTATTCAACGAGCCATTGACGGCTTTCTGGGGAAGCGACAGCGACGCCCTTCGTGAGTGTGCACTCAGCATATCAACAAAGCTGGCGCAACACATGATGGCGAAAGAGCTTCCCGTTCCTTGGGCTGTCTTGCGCATTGTGGCAGGAGGGCTTGATCGACCGGCTGAGTGTTCTACTGCGCATCTTCTTTACGAAGCCGTGCGGCAACAGGGCGTGTTGAGTACAACAGAAGAAGTGGAACGTGTTGGTGACGAAAAGTCTGGGTTTTGGAGACCATCAAAAGAGGAGAGAGACATATTTTTTAGGCGGTGCGCAGAGGCTTTTATACGGATGGGCCACTGGAGCCGTGCTCTTGAGGCGATGCAAGACTGTGAGGCAACCGACGAGATGACACTCTTTCGAATAGCAGTTCTTTTGAAGGAAGAAAAGGATTGCCGTATGCGAATGGCACATCGTGTCATTTTGGAAGCCACGTCAAATGATGACAAAAACACCAGTGATGATAATTCTAGTCTCGTACTTGGTCGACAGGCGGAGGAAGCTTTATTCGCACTGACACAGCTCCATGCATGGAAAGCTGCTCTTGTGGTGTTCAATGGTGTTGTGGCGGGAGGAAGACACTGGTCACGTGGGTCCGGTGGTTCCTTGAGCAGCGGTGTTGTTAATGCTTTACTTTCAAGTGTTGCAAGTTTTGGTCACTGGGAACTTGCCCTGCAAATTTTGAAGACAGTACAAAAGGAGTTTTCGAATGTGATTGCTTTTATTGATAAGGGGATAACGGATGTGCTACGCTCCGTGCGGCGTCATGGTGGTGCCATCATGTGCAGCAAGTTATTGTTGTTTTTCGTGGAAGAAATGGGTGGTGTGCCGACGCCATTGCAGTATGAAGTTCTATTGGGTTCCGTTTTGGGGTCACAGTTGACGGCGGTGGAGCGTGACGTTTGTGCCGAAAACCTCAAGCGGCTTAGTCAGTCGCTGAACGAGAAGCAAGTCATTGATCTTATTCTTGCCATCACCATTTCAGGCCGCTCATGGGAAGAAGAGGACACCGATGGTGCGATCGTGCTGCCGTTTGCCGGGATGGAAAGGCGTCAAAGAATGGCTTTGAGTAATCATCCTCGCCCAACGTGCTGGATCCCGGTGGAGCGTCCACCCCTAAGTGTGGATGAGTTCCATCAGCTCTGTCATCTTGCCCCCCGAATTGTCCTTGCCACCTCACGAGGACTGGAAACACTCTCTCAGGAAGCATTCTCGGGGCGATTCCGACCCTTTGAGCTGAAACTTTTGCTCCAGCACTACCGAATGGAGGTTTTGGCACTGGTGCGGGACACAGGAGACGGCGCATTGGCGCTGGATACTCAGTTGGTTGAATACTGCAGGGAAAGCAAACTTTTGCACATACTCCTCTTGCCGCATGAACGTGTCTGGCGAAGAACACTGCCCCCTGTAGGGACGGAGAGTGCAGCCGCGTTCATTGAACGGCTAACGTCGGCAGTTTTTCATGGGTTTGCGTCACCGCAGACAGTGGCGGCAGTGTGGGAAATGTGTCATCCGTTTGTGACAAAGCTTGCTGAAAAGCGGTGGCCTTGGCTATGCGAATACGAGCTCCTGCGGGCGGTGCGAAGACGTGGCGGAAAGCCCCCTGCTTCACTTCTTACACGACCAGATGCCTCGCGGGTTGAAATTACGTCTTATTGGGCCACGTACGGTCGCGCTATTTGGCCTGAGCTGTTTTTTAGCGGTCCGGAACTCTGTCAGCTGGCGGTGTATGTCCCCCTTGTGGAGCCTTTGCTTGGAAAAGAAGAGGAGCTTTCTGAACTTCTTGCTGGTATTCAATTGACTCACTTTTCAGTGGAGGCGATACCGCAGGGTGAGGAGCTTTTGCGTCAGCCGCGCTCCGTGAGGGCAATTCGCGCCGTGTTCAAGCTGGCTTTTAAAACACTTAAGCGTCTTCATACGCAACTCGATACGGACGCCCGCGGTGGGCGATTCTACTACCACCACCATCCAGATGCCTCATTGTGGAAACGGTATTCATCTGAGGCTAACATGAAAGAAAGGTTGCCGCGGTGGGCGCTTGCGCTGCGCATCATTCATCACTACCGGCGCTTCACAGCTAACACATTGCCCCCACGTATGTTAGCAGCTCTCTTTTCCGCTTGCGCCTCTGACGCTGCCGAGGCCACTTGTGTTCCAAAGAAAAAAGCAAAGCAGCCAAAGAAATTATCATTCTGGGAACTAGCAATTCAATGCGCGCAGACCGTTGAGCCGAAATTTACTCCGACGTTGTGGTACCATGCGATGCAATTGGCGTGTCTGCAAATGTCATTTAAGGGTGCTTACGCGAGGGCTTCTGAAGAATACTGCCTAGAGGACATGCATGACACTTCCCTACAGGCTACAAGTCGTGTGCTGCTGAGCCATGCGAAGAAGAGAGATGGAAAGATTCCCTTTGCTGTGTCGCTGTTGTTGATTGATCAAATGAAGGAATTGATGGACGAGGTGCACTCTCGCGAATATGCCCAGGACGAGTCCACCCAGGGAGAAGATGCTCTCACTCTCTGGGCATTGTTGCAGAACCATGGCTGCTTGGAAAGAATGGAGCCACCGCACGCGGTGCTTTTGAGGAGACTTTTTCTTGAAGGGAATCCTTCTTCGGAGGCGTTGTGAGAATCATGTGAGGTGGCCGCATTTTGTTTTATTTTGAGGGTAATTCTTCTTTGAGAGCTGCAGTTTTTTGTTGTTGGTTGTTGTTGTTGTTTTTCAACAAAATTCAGAGACATTTCTGGAAGGAACACCGAACGTTTTTCGTTTTTTTTTTTTTTTTTTCTTTTTTCTTTTAGAGCATTTTTGGCCTTTTTTCTTCTTTGACGAGAAGAAGGTGACGTGTTGTGCATCCCATTGGCATGCCCACCGCACAGCCCCAGTACTGCGAGTTTATATTGCCGAGTCGATTTGCAGCGGAGCGACCACGCACGTGGCACCTCGTGATGGACGACGCCGGGCGTTCACTGGCTGCGCGCTACGGCGGTGATGTTCCCCTTCGGAATCTGCCGGATGAGGCGGCCCTCCGCAGTCGCGATCGGCGTATGCGTGATGAGGTGTCAAGGAAACGGATGGGTTTGGCGTCAGGAGCCAGAAACAGCGGAACGCTTGACACCCACAAATTCTCAAGGGCGGATGCAAATTTGTTGTCTTTGCAGCACCATCGACGAGAGGAGGGTCTTAGGACGGCGGCGGCGTCTTTTCTCAGTGGGCGTATTGCTGCGGTCCAAAGAAATGCGCCGCCTCGGCTGCAACGCACCACTCCGGGTGACGTCATCCCCAGGGAAGTACCTGTATCATTATCCCAATGAGACACTGTTGTTGCCTTATCGATTTCTTGTGAAGACATTTTGGCTTGATTGAGGGGTGCGGAAGTGGGGTGACGTGCAGGTCGTCTTATTCCTTTATTTCACGTCTGATTCCCCTAATCATTTTTTTTTCTTTTTTTTTTGCTGCACTGCCTCCCTCTCCACTGGGCACACCGCCACCAACCCCAGAATTGGCAAGGGGTTTAAGTGAATAAAGGCTTTTCTTTACGCATAAGGGGCCCTGTCTGCGTCCTCAATGGATCTAGTTTTCGTTCGCGTTGTCCTCTGCCTTTGGCTACTGTTCTTGCCAACCTGCAAGGGGGCATGGTCGCTGTGGGTAAAGTCATCGTCCCGTTCTGACCCCGTAAAGGAGGGTGGCGCGGCTGCCACGTCTGTGTCAGGACATTCGGACGATCGCGTGCAAATCCCAGATTTGTTTACTTTGCGGCAAAAAAAGGATGCCGGTCAAGACCGCCAAGCAGCGCACTTGCTAAATGAATTGGAAAAAAAAGGCCGCATAAGTTCCTGTTGGAAGAGAGCTGTGGATGCACTGAAAGAGGGCTGCTCGTCGCTTCACTCAGACGACGGGGCACGTAGTCGTTTGGCGCTGACGATGGCCTCGTGCGATGGTGAGGCCGACGGAGGACGCCGTGCATGGTCTTATTGCGCATTCGATACAGACGTGAGGAAGTGTGTCGATCACCTGGATGATGCGCAATACCTCATGTACGTCCAATACCGGTTGCACGCAGATGTGCTTTGCCTGTACATTCAGGAGGAGGCATTTCAGGAACGCACGGAGATGGCTGTGCAGGCTCTTTATGCTAGTGCACTGGCAGCCTCGGAGACTCTACAGGCTTTACGGAGTTCCAGCAGTGAGCTACATTCATCAGTGAGGAAGACGGTGGAACAACAGGCCTCTAACCTTGTCGAAACGAGTAAACTGAATGACCAATTGCGGGATCTTCGCAGTGGTCAAAGCCTGGCGTTTGAGTCTTTGAGAAGCAGCACAGAAGGCATGGCGCGCTCTTTGACGGATGCGCGCCTGAGTCTGAATGAACTGCATATGGCGCTGTATGAGAGCACTGCTCAAGCTGCCGCGGCTGTGAGGGAAGTTGCACGGGAGGCGACGGCGTTTCAGAAGCGAACCGAGGACCATGCAAACACTATGGTACGTGTACTGGAAAGAATTGAGGTCTTCCAGCAGGGAATACTGGAAAAAACGATAGGTCTTAGTGAGATGATACGGGCCGCTGTCATTTTGGTAATACTCCTGTTGCTGACCATCCCTACTCGTACAGCCGCTGCAAGGCGACCGTGCATTGGTGTTGTGGCATTGGCATATGCGCTCCGTCCGTTGTTTCTCCCATATCCACGGAGTGGGCTGGGGAACAATTTCTTTTTTGCTACAGTGATCCTTATATCTGGGATAATACTTGTCTTCTTTGCCTATACACACCGTTCTCCGGAATACACATTGCGTATTATGCTGCGGAGCGAGCTGCGTCATGTGGTGGAATACGCACGCCCCCTTTTTCTTGAGAGCGTTCGGCAGGTGGTGATTGAAGGGGTGACTTTTGTGTTGCACTCTCTGGAATATGAGAAGGAGGCGGTGCAGCCACGCACACCCAAAGAGACGGCGCTGCTC
Organism: Trypanosoma cruzi; assembly: GCF_000209065.1. Taxonomy (NCBI): domain Eukaryota; phylum Euglenozoa; class Kinetoplastea; order Trypanosomatida; family Trypanosomatidae; genus Trypanosoma; species Trypanosoma cruzi. The sequence continues at coordinate 63,794 of NW_001849407.1, forward strand.
CTCGCTTCAGAGGAAGCCAGGGCTGAAGAAACGTGTACCCCTTCGACTGTGGCAAAACCTCAAAGAAAAGCAACTCACCGTCGAACTCTTTCTCGTCTTCGTTGAGGTGTCAAAAGGCAGGGCAACGACCTTGCAGGCAGTATTTTTTACTTTTATTTCTGTTTTGTTTCTTCTTTTTTTTTTTTTTTTGCTGCTACTGCTGCTGACTTCTCTTGCGTGTGAACCCTCATAAACAACACAATGAAAGGTCACAAGCACCTCCACAAGGCACAGTCCTTTGTCCCTCTGCTGTGTATCTTTGTCTCTCTCTTTCTCTTTCTCTCTCTCTCCCTATGTGTGAGTTCATCTCTTGCTGCAACTTCGCTCTTGTCGTGGTTTTACTCCGTTTGGTTTCACTTAATGTTTGCTCTTTCTTTTTTTTGTTTTTTTTGTGTGTGTGTGTCTTACCGCAGAAACGAGGCTCAGTACGTTGTCTATGCCGGATGCTTCTGCATGTGCGCGAGCAGCTGCAGCTGAGCTGCAGGGTTGGGTATACGTGACCAATCAGCTGCTTCTGGAAAGCGCGCGTAACACAGTGGCACAGGTGGAGGAACCATCACGCCGGGCTTCACTGAACGCGGAGTACGTCGAGGGTCTCACCAAGCTTTTTTACTCTCACGCCGCCGCGGTGACATCGTTGCTGTTTCTTTCCGCAGCAAAATCAACATCATCTGCTGTGGTATTGGATGAGGAACACGAGAAAAAGTGGGAAATTGAAAGGGAAAGGGTCGTTGCGGAGGTGCAGGAGCTCACGAGGCAAAAACAAGCGCTCGAGCAAGAGGTTGAAAGACTCCAAAAAGAAGAACAACGGGTGGGGAAAGCCGTCTCCGTCGCTCGTGCGGACGCTGAAGCACTGCGGAGAGAAGTTGAGCGGGAGCAGAAGGCACTTGAGACGCTGAGGCGGGAGATGCAGGAGGAATCGGTGCGGCAGCGGGAGGAGCACGAGCACCAAATGCTTAATGCGCGGCACGAAATTTTGCAGGCGCAGGAAGAACTTGCGGCGGAGGGGCGGCGGTTGCAGAAAGTACGTCAACAGCTTTGCTCGCTTGCGGACGTGCTCGCGGAGCTTCGCGATGGGGATGGAGATGAGCGGGTACTACACGAGGAGCCTAGCGAGAGCCTCCGTCAGCTGCTAGAAGAATTTGTCGCGTATGCGGAGGTAACGCAGCGGACGCAGCAGGAACTTCAGGAGGAGCTGGCGGCGCTGCGCGAGCAGATGGCAGCTGAGGAACCGGTGGCAAGCCGCAGCGGGGCGCAAACTCTCTATCAACGCATTCTCCCGCCTCCCGCGGTGAACCCGGTGGCACTCACGCTTCAGAGTGTGCGCGAGCAGGTGCGAGAGCTGCGACCTCAGGCAGCAGGAACTCCCTGTGGCGTCGTTGACACACCGCGGATTCAGAATAGGCAGTGGCAGCAGCATTCTTGTCGCAGTCATATCAAAGGAGAAACATCTTTCACAGCCTCACCCGTGTCGCAGTGTCAGACGCCGCAAACTTGGCTTCCAAACGGCGTGTCGTCCAATTTGATTGCATGGAGGGAGAAGATGGCGTTATTAAAGGCAGAATTGCACGACCTTCGCCGTGAAATTGAAAATTAGGCCTGTCCCTTATTTTTAATACTTCCCAGCTGTTTTTCCCTTTTTTTTTTTCTTTTTTTTTTTTTTTTTGCTTGCGTTCTTGTTGTTTACTCTATCTTTCTTTTTCCCCTTTTTCACACGGGCGTTATGAGATGGACATTTCTGTGCCCAAGCACAATTTTTATTCTTCGTACTGCCCTACAATCAGGCTGTGTTTTTGTGTGTTTCTGTTTTACTTTGTTTCTGTAGTAAGAAAAAGCGTACATTCAACAGAGACGCATGGATCAGGTGTCGCCGACGACAGCCATGATAAAAGGCGTGCGAGAGCTCGCACCTTTGCGCTCTCACGTTTGTCTGCCGGGTGATCCCGTACTGTTGTTGGATCCAACAGCGGTCGTAACGCTTGGGAACGGTCTCCGCCCCTTGCCGCATGCTCCACCACATGGCAACACAACTAGCGGCTCTGCTGGAGGAGGAAACACCGTTGTGGTTGCAGAGCTCTGTGGGCCGGTAGAGTGCAGCGTGGAATCAAACCACGTACGGCGGTACACGCTTGACGCGCCCGCAGCTCGCCGATACATGTACAGTCCGAGGGATCCCGTGGTGGCGATTGTGGTAAGGAAGACGAGTAGTTACTACTATTGCTACACTGGTGCAGCGATGCTGGCGGTGCTTGATGTGCTGGGCTTTGACGGGGCCACCAAGTCGAGCCGGCCACGGCTGCAGGAAGGAGACGTCGTCTATGCATTTGTGAAGCCGAAGCCAAGTGGTGCGCAGCCTGCTAGCGGTGACGCCTGTGTGGAAAGTGCAGGAGATGAAGTAGAGCTGAGTTGCATGGCTGGCGATGTTGGTCTTGTCGCAAAGGACTGGACGTCCGCAGAGGCGGTGTTTGGACCACTTACAGATGGCACTGTTGTGCGCGTCCCGATTTCTTACGCGCGAAGTCTTCTTGCGAGCGACGGCGCATCACGCCTTCTGTCGCTCTTAGGGGAACGGGTGCCATTTGAAGTGTGCGTCGGGGTGAATGGGTTTGTGTGGGTGCGGGGGCAGACAAGCGACGTTGACGCAGCAGCAGCGGCCCGGCGAACAGTTGCGGTAGCCTCGTGTATTGTGGAGTCCCAGGACGACGCGACGCCAGAAGAGATGGAGAGTCGCGTGAAGAGCTATTTTCCAAGCGCGTAAGTAAATTAACCTCACCGAATGCATAATGCTGCTCTTTACTCTGTCCTCGGTTGCTGTCTTTTATTATTACTATTATTAACATTATTGCCGTGTGTTGTTTTTTGTTTTTGTTTTTAACCGGATGCAATTCTTCCTTTTTTTTTTTTTTCATTTGTTTTGGTGTGTGTGTGTGTGTGTGTGTGTGTGTGTGTTTGTCCTTTCCACTCGCATTGAAGAAAATACGAAGGGCAAGAAAAGAAGAGGAAGAGGTGTTGTGTGCGGGAAGTTTTAATCATCTGCAGCCGGAATGCCGGACTACACGCAGTTTGTCAAGTACTTCAACGAGTACCCGAACATCCCTGCTAGCGAGACATCTGCGTATAGCCGCCTTGCTGACACAACATGGCGTCTTTTAACTGCCTCCGAGAAGGAAAACGCTGGGGGGAAGGGCTCCAGCGCGAATGGTGCGACATGTCCCTCAATCGTCATTGGCCGACTGCTTGTTTCAACCGAGGATCGCTGGCGCATTCAGGCGCATATGCGCCGTGAGGAGGTGAAGGCAGGCGCAGGAAGAAAAGAGTACAACAAGAAAGTGACGCGCGCGGCGAAGAATACGAAGGGACCCGCACAAGGCGAGGGATTTCCCCCTGGGAGAGGTCGTCCGGTGTGATCACTGTACTTTTTGTTTTTTGTTTGTTTGTTTGTTTCTTTGCTCCCCTTAATTTCTGGTTTTTGCTCCGTTGCTACATCACATGCGGTCTTGTGTTACATCTGCTGCCTCCGCTGCTTTTTTACCCCTTGTGCCTTCATTCCGGTGCATTTTGCAAGGATGTTTGGGAAGGGTATTGAGGACCGGCACTCACCCATATATATATATATACACACGCAGTGAGAGGGAGCTGAAGTGGGTTGGGCAGCATTTTTAAGGATGGCGGATGCCGAATGGGAAATATCGGCTCTCTCTTTCCCCACTGAAGTGGAAAATGAAGAAGGCATCCAACACTTGACAGTGATCTCGCCGCAATTGAATACCGCGGCCAAATGCGATGCCAATAGCGGCGATAGTTCCCAGAAGCAGCCCGATGACTTTGGAGTCCCGCCGTTATGCCCCATACCTTCCGGAGGTGGCAGCAGTGCGAACGCTGAGGTTGCGCAGGAAAGGCACCTTGTTGAACTTCTGCATAAAGCCTCACAGGTCATCAAGGAGGAGCGGGCACGCTCTGCCACCCTTCAGCAAGAGCTGAATGAGTTGCGTCAGTCTAGCTCGGCACAGCTTGTTACGCAGCAGCTTCAGAATGAAAACCGGGAGCTAAAAAGAGAGTTATTGTCCCTGCATAATCAAATGGATAAAGCGCAGGCGTATGACCTGCAGCCGAGGCGTCAGGTAGGAAAGAAGAAAGATCAGAGATCGGTGAGAAGCGGCAGCTTGCCCTCAATGGAGCGCGGCACCGACAGCGTTACATCGAGGCCGTCAGCGTCGCGGACACCATTTACGCCATTGACTGCGAACACTGATGCTGGCGGAAGTTACAGCGACGCACAGCACAGGAAGAGACAGGCCGTCTCGCTTCAGCGGCGACAACTACTCGCCCCAAGCGAGAGTTCCAGGGAAAGGGGCTCCAGCGGCTCGCAACAAATACAGGAACCCCCATCATCCCCACAAAAACAACAACAAGAAGAGCGGAATCAGAAGACGAAACAGCAATATGCTGCAAAGAAACGTGCGTCATCGTCATTGTCCAATTTACCATTCGTCCCGCAGAAACAGTTGCCTAACGATAAAAAGGAGGAGGTGTTGGTGTTGCCGCAGTCCCTTTTGAAATCTCCCGCTGCGGAGGAGATCTGGCAAGCCAATGCGTCGTATAACCGTGAGACGGCGTACAGTTTGGGAATGATCACACGACTTCGCCGCGCGATGGCGCCACCACCCACAAAAGAGCAGTTGGGTGAAGTTATCCATGCGATGGTGCAGGAGATTGTGCGGGATGCACGTCGTCGTGGAATTGGCCTGAAATTAACGCGTCAAGCACCGTGTGTGTATCTTTTTGAACTGCGAGGCGCTACCTCCAAAAAGGGGAAGGGCGACACTGCACGCGTTGTGCATCTTTCAATTGACAGTGGACGTCTTTCTGTGAAGGTAGGCGGTGGCCACGAAAACCTTTTAGAATACATAGAGCGATATCATTCCCTGTCAAGCGTGTAGACTTTAGAGAAGAGAGGGACAAGAAGAGAAACTGATAAAATTCGAAGAAAGAAAACATGGCTCTTTTTGTGTGTGTGTCCCTGTTTGTACGCGTGTGTTTCTACGAGTGTATTGCGTGAACTGTTATTGATATCTTTTATCTTCTCCCGTCATGTAGACAAGAAAGAAAAAAGAAAAGAAAAGAAAAAAAAAAGAATGTTTTTTGTCTTTTGTTGTTTCTGTTTCCCGCTTCTTTGAACTCTGAACGCTTAATGGAAGAAGTGGAAAAGGAGCCTTTCAAAGGTGAATTGCCAGGAAAGGTTTAGAGGGGGCTGAGGGGGGGTGGGTGGGTGGGAGGAAAAATTAGATCGACGCATCTGTGAAAATATATATATATATATATATATATATATATATAATGATGAGCGCCGATAAAAGTGAGGAAGATCAAATGTCCGACTATGATAAAACCAGGATGTGGCTCATCGTTGGGGGTACAGTCGGCGCGGTCGTCTTGATTCTCATTACGGTCTCCGTTATTTTAATTATTAACTTCATAAAGAGACGGATTGCATTAGCAAAAGAAGTCAAGCAACAGGCGCGCATGCAGAACGCCCCGCGCATGCCCAGGCGCAGCTCATTATCAAGGAACGGGAACAGAAATGGTCTGCAGACTCAGTCAAACGTGAATGACGGCGAAAGCCCCCCACCAGCAGATGCCGCAAAGTGGCCAGGGCCCCCGCACCCAAACGTTTTGTTGCCGCGAACATTCAACGATGCGTCCTCCCACGTGATGCCACCCGTCTCCGTTGGAATTGCGATGAATAGGCCGGTCTCAAGGCCACTTCGGCCGGAACTGCAAGGCGATCAAGTCGTGGATTTGCCCCCGGAATCCATCCCCGCAGATTACGTGGACCCGCTCCTGTGGCAAACGGAAGATCTGGACGAAAACAATGCCGCTGCATCACAAATGAATGACGATGAACGCCGCCCGCCCATCAAACGCCGGGCCTCATTTGTCTCATTTGTAGGGGAGTACAAACTTTAGCAAAAAGAAAAAGAAAAAAAGTCGTGTGGCTGAACTTGACCTTTTCTTTGTGTTTTCTTCTACAAGTATTGTTTCTTTTCCGATATATATATATATATATATATGATTATTACTATTATTATTATTATTATTATTATTTTCTTTTTATTTGTTTTTGTTTTCACGAGCGCGTCATGATGCAAAGTGACACGCATTAAAGTGATGTAATATATTCTTTTTTTATTATTATTATTTTTTGTTTTTTGTTTTATGGCGAACAAATGGCAGGTGCCTATTTGAATAGCCGATTTCTTTAGTTTTGACTGGGGGATCTCCGCCAATTTTTTTCCTCTTCCACGGGTCAGAAAAACGAATGCATCAACGCTCTTCCCCCCCGCCCCACCTATTTTTTTTTTTTTTTTTTCTCCTCTCGTACATTTCTTCTGCAGCCGCTGCTGCTGATGAGTGAGATTTGGGAGTGTTCCTTGTGCATTGGCGTCAGAAGGGGAAAAAAGGAAGAAAAAAAAGGGGGGGTAAACGAGGGGAATTTTTAAACTTCAATGAAAAGAGAAACGAATCTGTTTGTTAAGTCACCGAATGTCATTTCATCTCTTTTTATGGTGAGGCGATTATTTTACCTCCATTTTAATTTTGTGCCATTTTTATTTTTATTTATTTTTTATTATTATTTTTTTTTTTTGTGTGTTTGTGTGGTCCGCCCCTCTCAGTGCAATTGAGAAATTATGTGAATTGTGTTTATTTTAAACGCATTTGAAGGGAAATGTACGATCCGGCGGGGGGTGGGGGGGTGGGGGGGTGGGGGGGTTTAATTGGATGGCGTGGCGTATTGTTCAAGTTATGTGTTTTCTCTATCCATTAACTGTTATTGTTATTTGTTGTGGATGTTAAAAAGTTACCGCGGTTTAAGGCAGCGGGGTTAATTTTCTTTTCTGTCTTCCCACCGGGGCACCGTTTCCCCTCCTTCTCCTCCCCCCTTCTAAAATACCGCCCTTTCGCGGGAAGCGGGGCCCCGGTGGTTGCGTGATCCTACAGAGTAACAATTCGTGAGTTCACAATGTGTTCGTTTTTTCTTAGATTTTGAGTTATGAGCGCATTTGTTTCTTTACTTTTTCTTTTGTGTGTGTTGTGTGTGTGTTGAATACATCATTTTATGAGGTGTGGAGGATACTGGGTACACTGAAGAAAAGTGTCATGTTCCTTTATTTCCTGCCTTCACTCTGTAGGAATAGGAAAGGCAAAGCCTCAAATGCATATTTTCTGTTTGTTGGCATGCCTCTTCTGCGTTATTTCTATTCATGTGCCCCCCCTTTTTCCTGGGAACACGCAAGAGGAATGGCGGTTTGGATATTTCTTTCTGGGTGAGGACAGGGTCGTGTCAATCTTTCTCTTTTGTTTTGTTTCTCTCCCTCTCTCTCTCTCTCTCTCTCTCTTTGCGAAACACACGGGAAGGTCATACAGCAAGAGCACACACTCAAATAAAATAGTAATTAAAAAGACAAAGTCCCACACGGACAATGGAGTTCAACCGGAGCCAGGCGGCTGGTAATGGCAAGTATGTGGAGCTTTTCGCTCAAAGCTACAGCGGCCCTGTGCCGAAACCCCTGCCACCCTGCACTGAGCCCACACCAGACGAGCAATACCGTCAGCTCATGGAAGAGAAAAAAAATGAAATTGGGGAACGCGAGCAGCGCCATGCGGAGAATACGGCTGGTGCGTCAGGCAGTAACGTTGACTCGTCCAATGTTGTTGGATTGTTTTCCAACGCCGCCACAAAACTCCGAAATGTTGCACAGCAGGTGACGCTCAAGATAGAGCGTGCAAGTACGGAGGTGTCAAGTGCGACGGGTGCCGCAGTGCGGCAAGTGGAACGGCAGCTCAATGTTGACCGTTTTCTCAGCAACTTTCCGGAGCTTGGCGCAATGGGGGAGATACTGTTGGCGGACTACGCATGTACGGCGATAAACGGAGGGCAGCGCGTGAGTGGTCACATGCACATCACCAAAAATTATCTCTGCTTCAGCGCGCCAGGCTCGTCGGTGATTAATCAGTTGGCCACTGCAGTGTTAAAGGAGAGCGGTGTCGGTTCCGACAACAACCCCGTGTTGGGCATTCGTCAGATTATTCCACTTACTGAAATTGCCTGCATTTTGCTCTCCGTCGCTCTTGAGACGGTGGACCATCGGCCTCCGTTTTTCCTGCCGCTTCCTGCCTCATACGTGCGGCCCACAGGCCTGCAAATATACACAACAAAGCAACAACTTTTTCAGTTCCTTGCCTTTGAGAGTATTGCAGCAAAGGCCGGGTCTGTTTTCACAGACGCCGTAAAAGGCCTCCCAATTCAGCGCGCGTACAATTACTTGGACCATGCGTGGCGTGCCTCGACCTCCGTGCCGCTTCCAGGCGTGAACTACGCAAGTTGATGGATGTTGTCTGACCGGTTCCTCCGTCGTGTCATTATTTATATTTATTCTTGATTTTGTTTCTTTTAGTTGTAGAAGTGCGGCAAGAAAAAAAAAAATAAATAAATAAATAAATTTCTGGACGTGTGAGCCCTATTCAAAAAAAGAAAAAACTGATACGAAAAAAGAAAAGAAAAAAAAAGAGAACTGACGTGTTTATTTCGAACGGGCGGCATTTTTTTTCTTCTTTTCTCACCCCTTTCTTCTTTCTCCTGTGCGGTGTGTACTCCCGTCGATCCAGTCTGAGGAACAGTGAAAGGAGATGTGCGCAGATGGAGCGGCACGGCCGTCCGTTCTCAATTGATGGGGAAGAGGCGGATTGGGTTGATTACTTGCGCCCTTTGATCGAGCTTTTTTTTTCTTTTTTTTTTTTTTTTTTTTTTTGCATGCGATGTCTTTTGTGTCCGCGTGTCTTACTATTTTTGAGGGTCCGCGTGACGGGGAAAAGGAGGGAGGGGTAAATTGTGCTGCGCTGGCGCAAGGCATCACCACCCCCCTCTGTGCACACTCATTGCCTGCCTTACAGGCAAACAAACACGCAATAAAATTATAGGCGGTGGTGCGAAGGGCTCTTGACCGATATTCTGTAGAAGAACGATGGCGCACGGCAGGTCGTTGCCGGCAGTTGGCAGTCAGGCTACCGTGCCACGCAAGTACATGCGGGCAGTGAGACGTGGGATGTGGAATTTGTGGCGGCACCATCCCGGGACATATGCACCGCATGGTCAACATCATATGCTTGACGAGGCGTTACGCTACGCCGCGGCGTTTCAGGAGCGATCCGCGAGGAGATGGGCAGAGGCAGCTTTAGGTCCAGCCCAGTCTTACAGGATTCGTGAGCCTTGTGCGGGAGAGAAGGGAGACGCGGGGTCTGGTCACTTTCCAACTTTGCAGCACTTAGCCAGTTTCGATGAAGAGAAGGAGGAGGAACAGATTTTCCCAACCTTCTTTGAGAAGCAACAAGCAAGGCTTCATGTCGCGCTGCAGCAATGGGTTTTCTACTCAGGCTTCCGCTGCTCCCAGGCCGAGTTTATGGTGCGGCAATCTAAAGTATCGAAAACACTTTTGCTTTCACCAATGCGAGTGATTCCCTCGAGTCGCAGCAACACTGAAGGTGCAAGATGCTTAGAGGCATCTGTGCGACGTCGTGGTGCACGGGCGTATGTTGACTTACTGGTGAAGCATAAATTGTTCATGCAAAAGGAAGAAGAGTGGACGACGTTGTGTGAGTTATGTGGCCATATTGGAAAGCGGCAACAAATTAAGATGGAAGAGGGAGGCTCGTTCCAAGTGATGGCACTGCCTTTTCTTCGATCGTCCAATCCGCATGCATCTTGGGAGCGAAGTCTTGCGGTGCTTTCATGGGCAATGCAATTCCGTAACCATAAACAACAATCGACTCATCACCAGCAGTATTGTCAACACATTTCTTCCATGGATATTTCTGATGTTTTACAGCAGTATGCTCAGCACTTTGGGGAGCGGACGCAAGTGCCATTACTCACACACGACGATGACAGTCAAGGTACTTTAGTGCTGGGAAATGCAGCTGAGCAGGATGTCGTGGCGCGGTTGCAGCAGTGGTGGGTGGCAGCACGTGAGGCTGAGAAGCAAAACCCCAGGCTTGCTGGGATTTGCGGGTTGGATCGCACGCTACGGGACCGAATTCATGTAGAAGGGAGAAAAGTGACTCTGACGTCGTCCAATGAGACGTCAGCCGGCGTTGACACGGTGTTTCCGGAGCTGCTCTTCCAGGGGCGCTGGGAAGACGTTTTACATCACATTGAGCGTATTGCCGCCGACTCTTTACGACGTTATGGACCCGCGGCTGAACAGCAACAGGATGGGGAGGAGGAATGTGAGGAAAAAGGATCAATCGGACAGGACGTGGCTGGTGTCTTTGATGAGAAGCATGAAGAACGCCGAGTCGCCATTGGGGATGCCGCGCCATCGCCTTCCATTGCTACGGAAAATGTTCTTGCCATGTTTTTCAACAGGCCGCGTCCTATACTCATAAAGGGTAAGCTTTGGGTTCACACCACCGCGTCACGTCTCGGGCGAATCCCGCGTGCGCTTCTCACCGCTGACGAGACGCCAGCCGAAAAGGAGTTGCTGTACAGACCCCCCACAGCAGGTCTCCGCTCTCGGCGTGTGACTATCGATGAGCGTAATAGAAAAGAGCAAACGAGATGCACTGAAAATTCGCCCTCTCCAGCGCTACTGGAGCTGCGCCGAAAGATGTGGATTCATTTTCAGCTTCCAAAACACGTAGCACACTCCCTTGTGCGCTTTGAAGGCGTTGGTGCTTCCATGCTACCGTATTTATACCGCTCTCCCGCAAAGGAGCTTGCCCCGTGGCTCCTTGTTGGCACCATTGCCGCCATTGCTCAACGGCAAGAGTTTGAAGGCATCCATGAAGCCCTCCATCGGGTCCGCATGCAGACTCTTTACACACTTTTTTCACATGTCCCGTACTACGCGGCTTTTCAAGAATACTGTGCCGAATTAATCATCCAATTGGGTAATCTATTGGCTCCGCCGAAGGTGTTGCGTGTGGCAGTGCGCTCGATCTTTTGCCCACCCTCGTTCCGCCACTTCTACGATATACTGAAGGGGCGACGGGTTCCGATGGAAACCGCGTGCCGTAAGTTTTGGTGGGGTTCGCTTGAAGATGCACTTGATGCAGAATCCAAAAAGGTGACATGTTCTTTTTTTTCTCAGTCTGCCGTTAGCAAATGGGAGCGAGTACGCGGCGATCTTGACACAATGAAGGAATTCTTTATGTGCAAGGCCGCTAGTTTGCGTAACTACCACGTTTCTACATGGATTGAGAGCTGCAGTAAGGTGGAGACTCTCGCTGGACTTTTGGATATTCTCGTGCAGGAGATAAACGTCTACGGACCCCCTCTTCTTTCCCCCGAAGCGGCAACCGCGTTGCTCACGGCAGTTCTCATCCTGCATTCCACAGAAGGCGGGGAAAACAAGGTGTCCGCAAGTACAGACACCCTGCGTTCACTTGGAGTTGTGTACTTTGTGGTGCCCGCCGATCGAGTATTTTCTGCTGCGCCGTATTTTAGGGGAATTTACCATGAACGCTACATCACCTCAACTTCTCTCGATTGGA
>NW_001849407.1:75482-77233 GCF_000209065.1 Trypanosoma cruzi
AACCGGCAGGGATGAGCACGACTTTGCACGTGGCGTACCCGCACTTGATCCAATACCTTGCCCGGTGTGTGCCATGGAAAGGAGTTGATATCCCCGTTCTTTTTCAGCACGGACTTGTCAACCGCATAGATGTTGGCACAAGCGGTCTGGTACTTGTCACGGATACGGGAAACTCACTGGTAGCGACGCGGCGTGCCAGTGTCGTAGACCGGCGCGTTGAGAAGATATACCGGGCCCTTGTGCTGTATTGTCCCCCGCCCGAGTCGCGGGCGGGTAGCGAGGAGTTTTGGTACCTCAATCCCAAGGGCGCTATTAATTGGAATGTGTTTGCCAATGGCGCTGACTACTCACTGCAGCTTGCGGCCCAGGATCCTGAGAGAAAAAGAGGGCTACCACCGGCATTCATGGACCGGCGTCCAGCAACAACGATGTACCGTGTTCTGAACTATTATCCCTCCAGTGGTGTATATTATTTGGAGGTGCAGCTTCGCAGCGGGCGCCGACATCAGATCCGTCAGCATTTCGCACAGATTTGTCATCCGCTGGTTGGCGATGGCCGTTATCACGAGCGGGCAAGGTCAATGGGTGAGCAGATGGGTCTCTATCGACCTGCTCTACATGCGTCCCGGATAACTCTCCTACCGTCTTCCCTAGATTCTGCGACGGATGCAATCGATGTTGCGTCGTATACCAGGAAGGAGGACTCGGAAAAGACTGTTGTAGAGTGCCCGTTGCCAGACGATATTCGACGTGCACTACGTTGGCTGCAGGAGAAAGAGGAAAGGGGAAAGGGCACGGATCACGTCTAACGCTGCTACTCTTCTTTTGTTTTTTTTTGTTGAATTGCAGGAAAAAAAAAAAAAAAAGTAGATAAAATTACATTGTTAAATTTTTATGCTTATTTTTATATAATATGCACATAGAAATACGCTTAACGATAATTTTTTTTTTTTACCATTAACTTGCATGTGTTTTTTGTTTTTCTCCGTTAGTCCTTTTTATTATTATTATTATTATTATTATTATTATTATTATCACTGTCTTCTTTTTTTTTTTTTGTGTGTGTGTCTGTGTCTGTGGGGGGGGGGGGGGGGGAAGAAATTTGGGTTTTGAATTATCCCTTGTGACATCCGAGGAAAGGGGGAAATAAACAGAGAAGGGGAGGTTAGATGCATTCTATGGGGGATGTGCTCACTTCAGAGCAAGAAGAGGCGTTTCATTGGCGACTGAACGAGGCTCGAAAGGCCAAGGACAGAGGCAATGTTGCTTTGGAATTTGGGAGGCGGCAAAAGGATTCTAAGAAGCTGCGCGAGGCATCGTTTAGCTACAAAAAGGGTTGTTTGCTCCTGACTGAGTACATCCCTGACACGAATGAGAGCGCGGGAGGCAGCCTTCAGGACATGTTAGTCAAACGGCAAGCGGGGGCCAGGCGGCACCCACTCAGCGAGGAGCAATTCGCTGAAATCATGGAGTTGTATGTTGCCTTGCAGAAAAATCTGGCCTTTGTAAACTACTTTCTCGGTCGCCACGCGGAGGGAGTGAAGTGTGCAACAACTGTACTCTCGATTTCTGGGCATGAGAATGACGATAAGGCGTTGTTACGTCGCGCTCACTGCAACCACTGCTTTGGGGATTTAAGAGCGGCAGAGACAGACTTGAATACCTTGGAGCGTCTCAGCAAGGATGGAAACGTGCCAATTGATTCAGCGGTACCCGATCTACGTAGACAAATTGCGAAAACCAGACAACAG
>NW_001849407.1:77333-79497 GCF_000209065.1 Trypanosoma cruzi
TAGTCAACGGCAAAGCGGGGGCCAGGCGGCACCCACTCAGCGAGGAGCAATTCGCTGAATCATGGGAGTTGTATGTTGCCTTGCAGAAAAATCTGGCCCTTGTAAACTACTTTCTCGGTCGCCACGCGGAGGGAGTGAAGTGTGCAACAACTGTACTCTCGATTTCTGGGCATGAGAATGACGATAAGGCGTTGTTACGTCGCGCTCACTGCAACCACTGCCTTGGGGATTTAAGAGCGGCAGAGACAGACCTGAATACCTTGGAGCGTCTCAGCAAGGATGGAAACGTGCCAATTGATTCAGCGGTACCCGATCTACGTAGACAAATTGCGAAAACCAGACAACAGGCGTTGGAGAAGGAGCGCAAAATGTGCGCAAAGATGTTTGCTTAATTAACTACATAAAGTCCGGCTGAAAAGAATCACCGTGTTTATTTTGAGTGTCCAATTTTGCTTCACATCACGTAAGAGTGTTCTCACTATTTATATTTAGATGTGCGCCCAAAACCGTTCTTTCTTTCTATATATAATATACACCTAAATTGGACAAGTATAAAAATACATCTGTTTGTGTGCATGCGTTTGCTTGTTTTTTCTTTTCTCCTTGGAATGTATTCTCTTGGAGGGACTGAATTTGCCTCTGGTGTCTTTTCAACAATAACGTTTTTCTTTCTCATCTCCGAGTGGGGTGCGGATATCGAAGCGGAGGAGTGGGGTGACGACTCGCACCGGCTCGTCACGACACACACACACACACACACACACACAAAAGAGATTATTTTGTCAGGGGATGCGTCGTTGTCTTTTTGTGAGAAATGCGGCGGCTTTTTACGAGTTTGTCGATAACAATTTTCTCAACAACAAGCGGCCACCGGTGCCGGGTGGAGCGTGGCCGCTTGAGAGCCTTCGCGTGAAGAGTCTCTCCGACCTGCAGCAGATCTGGTTTTTGCTGTTGAAGGAGCGCAACATGCTGCACTCCACGAGGGAGCAGTATTTGCGTCACCAAGAGGAGCTCGGTGCGATGCCGGCACCGTCGCGGCTCAAGATGGTGCAGGAGTCGATGCGAAACATCAAACGTGTCGTGAAGGAGCGCGACGCGGAGGCCACTGCACAGGCGACTGCAATCTTCCAGGAAAGGCTGGAGCGCGGTGTGTACCGCTTTCCGCCGGGACCGCCGCCACCGCCGGGTGCCCACGACCCGACAGTCGTCGTGAAGGTGATACTCAGCCGACGTGTTGAGGCTGACAGGTTGCGGGAAATCTTTGGACGCTACGACGTATTCGAGCCTCACAAAGGGATCGTGCGGGTGGAGCTGAAGCTGCCGGACGAGGTACTGCGGAAAAAGGAAGAGGCGGAGCAACTGTGGACACAGTACATGGCCGAAAAGAGCGACGTGAAGGAGTACCATCGCTGGTCAGCGTCGCCCAGTGTGTACGATTACGCCAGCGTGGAACTGGCTCCAGGTGTGTTTGCCAATGACGCCGTTGCTGAAATGTCTACCCGAAACGTCGAGGATTACGATGGCAATAATAGCAATAATAATAGTGCTGTTGGTGGTGGTGATATCGAGAATGATAAGACGAGTGGGGCTGGTGATGGGGCGATTGTGGCAGCCCGTTTGCCGGTGCCAGCGAGCAAGCAGAGGCCGCCGCCACCGAAAAACCCACTGGAGCGTATTAAGGCAGAGCGTCGCTCGTATCTTGCACGAACAGTCATCCAGCTTGGCTACTTTCCGAACATAACAATGCAAGTGCCACGCTATGCGACTGTTGAGGAGGTGCCTCGGCCGACGCACCCGGACGAAATTGAGGGTCCATGGGAGGCGTACATCACGTATGACCGAAGAAACGGTCTTGAGTATGCGCAGTCACTCGGTGTCACCACCATTGACGGGGCTGAAGTGATTCGTATCGTGGAACACAAGCGTGAGCCCCAGCCTTATGCCAAGGTTGACCCCGTATTTCTTGAGGCTCTACGACGAGAAAAGGCGCGGGAGGAGACGCTCATGAAATGGCCGCACGTCCCTGAGTGGAAATACGAATACAGCGAATACACCAGGAAGCACTTAGCTGAAATTGTGCGGCATAATTATAGCAACGTTGTTGATTACATGGATCGTGAAGTTCTTCTCACTGGGCGTTCTGTATGGGAGTGTCCGATCGATA
>NW_001849407.1:79597-82061 GCF_000209065.1 Trypanosoma cruzi
GCGGTCAATGCACACAAATTGTGCCGTGGGAACAATTTTACGACGACGTCACGGCGCTGTATATCACACTGCAGCACCCTGTTTGCCGCCGTGCGTGTTCCCAACGTCTGCAAGTGCTGGAAGAAAAGTATAATCTCTACAAGCTCTGCAACAATGAGATTGAGAATTTGGATCGCTATCGCCGCGGTGGTGGCGTTTTCGCCAACAGCACGAAGGTTGACAATGGTGTCTATCTCTCTTCAATCATGAATCCGCAATGGTTAGTCGAATACATTCAGGAGGTGCTGGAGTTGGAGGGGGGTGAAGTGGTGTATCTCGCTGGTGATACCAAAGAGCCTCAGACGCTAGAGTCCTTATGTGAACAACTGGACCTCGCAGATCCCTCCCAGATGAGTGTCGATGGACTTGGCCTCTCGCCACCAAGCGAAAAGCGTTTGTATCGCTACGATGTGCTTGACCCGGAGTTGAACCGCGCTGGCCGCAATACTGCAGAACTTCTGCGTCTTTTCCTCACGCCAGATACGTTGAACAAGGGACGATACTTTGCGGAAGCCGTGCGACCCATTATGGCAATTAATAGCTCACGGCAGCGAAGCATTCAAGCTACTGAGAGCATCATTGAAATCTGCGGTCTTTCCCCGGATGACTGGGAAAAGATGGCGAACTGGATCCACGATAACGGGCTGGACGAGCAGCAAAACAATCAATGGCTCATTGCGTTGCCTCGGCGACAGATACGGAAGGAGACGACGCGTGAATCACTCGAACATTACCAGCAGCATCTTGAGAATCTTTTTCTGCCGCTCTTTATGGCGACTTTGGCACCAGAGGATCCAAAAAACACGCAGGTGGCATCTTTCTTGTCTCGTATTGGTGGGTTTGTGATTGTGTCGGATGAGGAAGAGCGTGAAAGTGAGTTTCAGAGGAAAGCGAGGCGGCCAGCGGAGGTTTCCTGGTCAGAGAATGTCTGTGATCTCTACTTTGCGTACCACATCTGGGTGAATCTCTGTTCCCTGAACGCGTTTCGTCGTCGCAAAGGACTTGGCACACTGCAGTTACGTGCCATTGCCGGTGGACGTAGTAGTCAGATGGATGTTCTTGTTTACTCCTACCTTCTGTGTGATAGTGTGGCAAACGGTGTTATTCTTGATCACCAGCCTGTGCTGCAGTATCTCTACGGTATCCAGCGTATCGGCATGGTGATGTCGCCTTTAAGCAACAACGGTCTGGGTCTTCCATACATGCAAAACCCATTTCATATTTTTTTTCGCCGTGGTCTGAACGTGTCACTTGCCACTGATCGACCGTTGCTATTTCATCTTTCTAAAGAACCACTTATTGAGGAATATGGTACGGCGAGTCGATTGTATCAGCTTTCCGGTATTGATATTTGTGAGATTGCGCTTAACTCCGTGATGATATCGTCCTTTCCATATGGCACAAAGGCGGCGTGGCTGGGCGAAGCCTTATTGACGGAAGGACCTAAAGGAAATATCTTTGAGTACAGCAAAGTGCCGACCGCACGCCTGGAGTTGCGGCAGGACATGTGGCAGACGGAACTGAATATCATTACCGAGGCGGCAAAGCAAAATTCACGTGTCGATGATACCACCACTGTGGCGTCACAGATGCCTGTTGCTGCCGTTATTACTGCTGCGAACTGTTCTACCTCTACTGGAGAATACTCTGCGACGAGTTCTGTGACTACTACCGCAATTGTGCAGTCAAATCATGTACTATCAAGTCAGGTGCCTTTTGTCGTGTTGGACCCGAGAATTGAGTATCCGCGGGTGGTGTTTGTTGGACCGCCGGAGCGCGATCCTTCTCACACGGTGGCGACACAATTACTGCACCGCGCATTGGAACTGCGTGCTCAGTACGTTGGCCTGAACCGTCTCGGGGAGGTCCTGGACGGGAAGGATATGTTGAACCCACACGAAATTGAGAATGCGTTCCGCCGTGACGAAGCGTTTGATGAGAACGAATGGATGTTTAAGACGGTCGAGGGGGTTCTTGTGCCACACGAGGTGCACCAAATCCCGCGACTTCCAAAAGATATGTTTCATTACGATGACTTCCGTGTGCATGTACAGGAGCTTCGGCTCATTTTGGAGAACATTCATGTGCGTAACTTCACGACACGGCGCTTAAACCTGCTTGAACACAAATTCATGCTGCACCTCGCGGTAAACCGCAGTCTTGAAGCAGGGACAACGGCAAAAAAAGCTTCACAGAACCGTGACTTTTACCAGGCGACAAAGGTGGACAATAACATCCATGTGGAGACGTGCATGACGGCGCGGCATCTGTTAAACTTCATTGTATCAAAGGCAAACAACAATGGCGATGACATTGTGTCCCATCAGGAGGGGAGGGAGCCGCAGACACTGCGGCAACTTTTGCAGGAGTTGCAGATCTCTCCAAACACACTCACCGTGGATGACCTCAACGTGCAGGTGGACAC
>NW_001849407.1:82161-83853 GCF_000209065.1 Trypanosoma cruzi
AAAACACGCAGGTGGCATCTTTCTTGTCCCGTATTGGTGGGTTTGTGATTGTGTCGGATGAGGAAGAGCGTGAAAGTGAGTTTCAGAGGAAAGCGAGGCGGCCAGCGGAGGTTTCCTGGTCAGAGAATGTCTGTGATCTCTACTTTGCGTACCACATCTGGGTGAATCTCTGTTCCCTGAACGCATTTCGTCGTCGCAAAGGACTTGGCACACTGCAGTTACGCGCCATTGCCGGAGGGCGTAGTAGTCAGATGGATGTTCTTGTTTACTCCTACCTTCTGTGTGATAGTGTGGCAAACGGTGTTATTCTTGATCACCAGCCTGTGCTGCAGTATCTCTACGGTATCCAGCGTATCGGCATGGTGATGTCGCCTTTAAGCAACAACGGTCTGGGTCTTCCATACATGCAAAACCCATTTCATATTTTTTTTTGCCGTGGTCTGAACGTGTCACTTGCCACTGATCGACCGTTGCTATTTCATCTTTCTAAAGAACCACTTATTGAGGAATATGGTACGGCGAGTCGATTGTATCAGCTTTCCGGCATTGATATTTGTGAGATTGCGCTTAACTCCGTGATGATATCGTCCTTTCCATATGGCACAAAGGCGGCGTGGCTGGGCGAAGCCTTATTGACGGAAGGACCTAAAGGAAATATCTTTGAGTACAGCAAAGTGCCGACCGCACGCCTGGAATTGCGGCAGGACATGTGGCAGACGGAACTGAATATCATTACCGAGGCGGCAAAGCAAAATTCACGTGTCGATGATACCACCACTGTGGCGCTACAGATGCCTGTTACTGCTGTTATTAATGCTGCGAACTGTTCTACCTCTACTGGGGAATACTCTGCGACGAGTTCTGTGACTACTACCGCAATTGTGCAATCAAATCATGTGCTATTAAATCAGGTGCCTTTTGTCGTGTTGGACCCTAAAATTGAGTATCCGCGGGTGGTGTTTGTTGGACCGCCGGAGCGCGATCCTTCTCACACGGTGGCAACACAATTACTGCACCGCGCATTGGAACTGCGTGCTCAGTACGTTGGCCTGAACCGTCTCGGGGAGGTCCTGGACGGGAAGGATATGTTGAACCCACACGAAATTGAGAATGCGTTCCGCCGTGACGAAGCGTTTGATGAGAACGAATGGATGTTTAAGACGGTCGAGGGGGTTCTTGTGCCACACGAGGTGCACCAAATCCCGCGACTTCCAAAAGATATGTTTCATTACGATGACTTCCGTGTGCATGTACAGGAGCTTCGGCTCATTTTGGAGAACATTCATGTGCGTAACTTCACGACACGGCGGTTAGACCTGCTTGAACACAAATTCATGCTGCACCTCGCGGTAAACCGCAGTCTTGAAGCAGGGACAACGGCAAAAAAAGCTTCACAGAACCGTGACTTTTACCAGGCGACAAAGGTGGACAATAACATCCATGTGGAGACGTGCATGACGGCGCGGCATCTGTTAAACTTTATTGTATCAAAGGCAAACAACAATGGCGATGACATTGTGTCCCATCAGGAGGGGAAGGAGCCGCAGACACTGCGGCAACTTTTGCAGGAGTTGCAGATCTCTCCAAACACACTCACCGTGGATGACCTCAACGTGCAGGTGGACACCACACTTGGGGGTGGCCGGTGCCCAGTACACACCCGAGGGGCGAGACGAGCTGCTGACATTACTT
>NW_001849407.1:83953-90919 GCF_000209065.1 Trypanosoma cruzi
CCATTGGGCATCTATTGGCTCCGCCGAAGGTGTTGCGTGTGGCAGTGCGCTCGATCTTTTGCCCACCCTCGTTCCGCCACTTCTACGATATACTGAAGGGGCGACGGATTCCGATGGAAACCGCGTGCCGTAAGTTTTGGTGGGGTTCGCTTGAAGATGCACTTGATGCAGAATCCAAAAAGGTGACATGTTCTTCTTTTTTTCAGTCTGCCGTTAGCAAATGGGAGCGAGCACGCGGCGATCTTGACACAATGAAGGAATTCTTTATGTGTAAGGCCGCTAGTTTGCGTAACTACCACGTTTCCACATGGATTGAGAGCTGCAGTAAGGTGGAGACTCTCGCTGGACTTTTGGATATTCTCGTGCAGGAGATAAACGTCTACGGACCCCCTCTTCTTTCCCCCGAAGCGGCAACCGCGTTGCTCACGGCAGTTCTCATCCTGCATTCCACAGAAGGCGGGGAAAACAAGGTGTCCGCAAGTACAGACACCCTGCGTTCACTTGGAGTTGTGTACTTTGTGGTGCCCGCCGATCGAGCATTTTCTGCTGCGCCGTATTTTAAGGGAATTTACCATGAACGCTACATCAGCTCAACTTCTCTCGATTGGACTGTGGGGTGGGACGGTGCCGAGGCGCTTCTGGTGGGCCGTTCTATTCGCCGCATAACGAAGTACCCCACGACAACGAAGGAGGCGTTCTTTCGTGTTGAGCACCGGCAACGGGGAAGTCATGATGAAAATTATTTTCCCAAGGTGACTTTCCGCGTTCCGGAAATTCGATTACGCCTCATGGCAGTTCACCTTCTCGACGCGGCACGATACTTCGAAGATCAAGGGCAACAACTGCAGAAGGATGAGAAAAGGACGACGACGGTTTCGTCGCAAGTGAAAGGTATGATGCCTGACTCAAAGCCCGAGATTGTTGCACGTCACTTGCCGTTTGGTGCTATTGCGGTTAACAAACCGGCAGGGATGAGCACGACTTTGCACGTGGCGTACCCGCACTTGATCCAATACCTTTCCCGCTGTGTGCCATGGAAAGGAGTTGATATCCCCGTTCTTTTTCAGCACGGACTTGTCAACCGCATAGATGTTGGCACAAGCGGTCTGGTACTCGTCACGGATACGGGAAACTCACTGGTAGCGACGCGGCGTGCCAGTGTCGTAGACCGGCGCGTTGAGAAGATATACCGGGCCCTTGTGCTGCATTGTCCCCCGCCCGAGTCGCGGGCGGGTAGCGAGGAGTTTTGGTACCTCAATCCCAAGGGCGTTATTAATTGGAATGTGTTTGCCAATGGCGCTGACTACTCACTGCAGCTTGCGGCCCACGATCCTGAGAGAAAAAGAGGGCTACCACCGGCATTCATGGACCGGCGTCCAGCAACAACGATGTACCGTGTTCTGAACTATTATCCCTCCAGTGGTGTATATTATTTGGAGGTGCAGCTTCGCAGCGGGCGCCGACATCAGATCCGTCAGCATTTTGCACAGATTTGTCATCCGCTGGTTGGCGATGGCCGTTATCACGAGCGGGCAAGGTCAATGGGTGAGCAGATGGGTCTCTATCGACCTGCTCTACATGCGTCCCGGATAACTCTCCTACCGTCTTCCTTAGATTCTGCGACGGATGCAATCGATGATGCGTCGTATACCAGGAAGGAGGACTCGGAAAAGACTGTTGTAGAGTGCCCGTTGCCGGACGATATTCGACGTGCACTACGTTGGCTGCAGGAGAAAGAGGAAAGGGGAAAGGGCACGGATCACGTCTAACGCCGCTACTTTTCTTTTGTTTTTCTTGTTGAATTGCAGGAAAAAAAAAAAAAAAGTAGCAAAAATTCTATTGTTAAAGTTCTATGCTTATTTTTATATAATATGCACATAGAAATACGCCTGAAGATATTTTTTTTTTACCATTAACTTACATGTGTTTTTTGTTTTTCTCCGTTGGTCCTTTTTTTTTTGTCACAATCTTTTTTTTTTGTGTGTGTGTGTGTCTGTGGGGGGGGAAGAAAATTGGGTTTCGAGTTATCCCTTGTGACATCCGAGGAAAGGGGAAGATAAGCAGAGAGGGGGAGGTTAGATGCATTCTATGGGGGATGTGCTCACTTCAGAGCAAGAAGAGGCGTTTCATTGGCGACTGAACGAGGCTCGAAAGGCCAAGGACAGAGGCAATGTTGCGTTGGAATTTGGGAGGCGGCAAAAGGATTCTAAGAAGCTGCGCGAGGCATCGTTTAGCTACAAAAAGGGTTGTTTGCTCCTGACTGAGTACATCCCTGACACGAATGAGAGCGCGGGAAGCAGCCTTCAGGACATGTTAGTCAAACGGCAAGCGGGGGCCAGGCGGCACCCACTCAGCGAGGAGCAATTCGCTGAAATCATGGAGTTGTATGTTGCCTTGCAGAAAAATCTGGCCCTTGTAAACTACCTTCTCGGTCGCCACGCGGAGGGAGTGAAGTGTGCAACAACTGTACTCTCGATTTCTGGGCATGAGAATGACGATAAGGCGTTGTTACGTCGCGCTCACTGCAACCACTGCCTTGGGGATTTAAGAGCGGCAGAGACAGACCTGAATACCCTGGAGCGTCTCAGCAAGGATGGAAACGTGCCAATTGATTCAGCGGTGCCCGATCTACGTAGACAAATTGCGAAAACCAGACAACAGGCGTTGGAGAAGGAGCGCAAAATGTGCGCAAAGATGTTTGCTTAATTAACTACATAAAGTCCGGCTGAAAAGAATCACCGTGTTTATTTTGACAGTCCAATTTTGCTTCACATCACGTAAGAGTGTTCTCACTATTTATATTTAGATGTGCACCCAAAGCCTTTCTCTCTCCCTCTCTCCCTCTCTCTCTTATACATATAATATACACCTAAATTGGACACGTATAAAAATACATCTGTTTGTGTGCATGCGTTTGCTTGTTTTTCCTTTCCCCCTTTGGAATGTATTCTCTTGGAGGGACTGAGTCTGCCTCTGGTGTCTTTTCAACAATAACGTTTTTCTTTCTCATCTCTGAGTGGGGTGCGGATATCGAAGCGGAGGAGTGGGGTGACGACTCGCACCGGCTCGTCACGACACACACACACACACAAAAGAGATTATTTTGTCAGGGGATGCGTCGTTGTCTTTTTGTGAGAAATGCGGCGGCTTTTTACGAGTTTGTCGATAACAATTTTCTCAACAACAAGCGGCCACCGGTGCCGGGTGGAGCGTGGCCGCTTGAGAGCCTCCGCGTGAAGAGTCTTTCCGACCTGCAACAGATCTGGTTTTTGCTGTTGAAGGAGCGCAACATGCTGCACTCCACGAGGGAGCAGTATTTGCGTCACCAAGAGGAGCTCGGTGCGATGCCGGCACCGTCGCGGCTCAAGATGGTGCAGGAGTCGATGCGAAACATCAAACGTGTCGTGAAGGAGCGCGACGCGGAGGCCACTGCACAGGCGACTGCAATCTTCCAGGAAAGGCTGGAGCGCGGTGTGTACCGCTTTCCCCCGGGACCGCCGCCACCGCCGGGTGCCCACGACCCGACAGTCGTCGTGAAGGTGATACTCAGCCGACGTGTTGAGGCTGACAGGTTGCGGGAAATCTTTGGACGTTACGACGTATTCGAGCCTCACAAAGGGATTGTGCGGGTGGAGCTGAAGCTGCCGGACGAGGTGCTGCGGAAAAAGGAAGAGGCGGAGCAACTGTGGACACAGTACGTGGCCGAAAAGAGTGACGTGAAGGAGTACCATCGCTGGTCAGCGTCGCCCAGTGTGTACGATTACGCCAGCGTGGAACTGGCTCCAGGTGTGTTTGCCAATGACGCCGTTGCTGAAATGTCTACCCGAAACGCCGAGGATGACGATGGCAATAATAGCAATAATAATAGTGCTGTTGTTGGTGCTGATATCGAGAATGATAAGACGAGTGCGGCTGGTGATGGGGCGATTGTGGCAGCCCGTTTGCCGGTGCCAGCGAGCAAGCAGAGGCCGCCGCCACCGAAAAACCCACTGGAGCGTATTAAGGCAGAGCGTCGCTCGTATCTTGCACGAACAGTCATCCAGCTTGGCTACTTTCCGAACATAACAATGCAAGTGCCACGCTATGCGACTGTTGAGGAGGTGCCTCGGCCGACGCACCCGGACGAAATTGAGGGTCCATGGGAGGCGTACATCACGTATGACCGAAGAAACGGTCTTGAGTATGCGCAGTCACTCGGTGTCACCACCATTGACGGGGCTGAAGTGATTCGTATCGTGGAACACAAGCGTGAGCCCCAGCCTTATGCCAAGGTTGACCCCGTATTTCTTGAAGCTCTACGACGAGAAAAGGCGCGAGAGGAGACGCTCATGAAATGGCCGCACGTCCCTGAGTGGAAATACGAATACAGCGAATACACCAGGAAGCACTTGGCTGAAATTGTGCGGCATAATTATAGCAACGTTGTCGATTACGTGGATCGTGAAGTTCTTCTCACTGGGCGTTCTGTATGGGAGTGTCCGATAGATATTGATTACTCCTGTGGTGGCGCAAAGTCCGTACCGCCACATGCAAAAAAGCCTCTCCGGTACATGGACATCAAAATTTCTGATGTGGGTGTCACCGATATCTAATACATTGGCCGCATGAAAGTTGTTTTTGTTTTTGTTTTTGTTTTGTTTTTTTTCCATCGCTCTTGATACCGCTCATTCCAAAAATATTTTTCTGCTGCTTTTCTATTTCCGTGGGAATTTTCATTTATTTTTTTTTTTTTGTGTGTGTGTGTGTTTGTATTTTCTGTTACTCCTTCTTTTTCTCTTTTTGTCACGCTCTCTGGAAGCAGCACGAGGGAAAAATAAAACGGAGTGTCAGATGGAGCGGCGGCAGGTGAGTGCGGAAAGCGAATTTGATGCGTCAGTGCTAGAGGATGAACAGCCCCGTCGGGATTCCCTGCACACACCAGTTTTGGACGGCGGCAACACCGTCGTGGCACAAGTTTTGCGGTACGAAGCCAATAGCAAGGGTATGCGGGGAGGCATCCGTCAGCTTTCTAGTACGCAGCGTGACTATGGGGGGACTGGGCAGCTGCAGATGGTGTCTCCGCTCGGTGGGGGAGCGGGAACAATTATCTCCGGTGTTCACCGACGGCGCTCATTGCGAAACAGAGGATCTTTTATCAATCAGGTGCGGCATGGAGGATCGAAGCAAAATACTTATGTCGTTCAACTTGATAGCGACACTGGTGGCATTGAGATGCAGGAGGCCAGCCAGTACCTTCTAAACGCTGTCAAGATGAGAGAAAAGTACAAGGCAGTTGACAAGGGGCAACAAGAGGGGACGGAGCGACTTGTGCCACCGGTAGCACTTTCCTTTGAATCAGGCTACATTCAATTCAGCGGTCAATGCACACAAATTGTGCCGTGGGAACAATTTTACGACGATGTCACGGCGCTGTATATCACACTGCAGCACCCTGTTTGCCGCCGTGCGTGTTCCCAACGTCTGCAAGTGCTGGAAGAAAAATATAATCTCTACAAGCTTTGCAACAATGAGATTGAGAATTTGGATCGTTATCGCCGCGGTGGTGGCGTTTTCGCCAACAGCACGAAGGTTGACAATGGTGTCTATCTCTCTTCAATCATGAATCCGCAATGGTTAGTCGAATACATTCAGGAGGTGCTGGAGTTGGAGGGGGGTGAAGTGGTGTATCTTGCTGGTGATACCAAAGAGCCTCAGACGCTAGAGTCCTTATGTGAACAACTGGACCTCACAGATCCCTCCCAGATGAGTGTCGATGGACTTGGCCTCTCGCCACCAAGCGAAAAGCGTTTGTACCGCTACGATGTGCTTGACCCGGAGTTGAACCGCGCTGGCCGCAATACTGCAGAACTTCTGCGTCTTTTCCTCACGCCAGATACGTTGAACAAGGGACGATACTTTGCGGAAGCCGTGCGACCCATTATGGCAATTAATAGCTCACGGCAGCGAAGCATTCAGGCTACCGAGAGCATCATTGAAATCTGCGGTCTTTCCCCGGATGACTGGGAAAAGATGGCGAACTGGATCCACGAAAACGGGCTGGACGAGCAGCAAAACAATCAATGGCTCATTGCATTGCCTCGGCGACAGATGCGGAAGGAGACGACGCGTGAACCACTCGAACATTACCAGCAGCATCTTGAGAATCTTTTTCTGCCGCTCTTCATGGCGACTTTGGCACCAGAGGATCCAAAAAACACGCAGGTGGCATCTTTCTTGTCCCGTATTGGTGGGTTTGTGATTGTGTCGGATGAGGAAGAGCGTGAAAGTGAGTTTCAGAGGAAAGCGAGGCGGCCAGCGGAGGTTTCCTGGTCAGAGAATGTCTGTGATCTCTACTTTGCGTACCACATCTGGGTGAATCTCTGTTCCCTGAACGCATTTCGTCGTCGCAAAGGACTTGGCACACTGCAGTTACGCGCCATTGCCGGAGGGCGTAGTAGTCAGATGGATGTTCTTGTTTACTCCTACCTTCTGTGTGATAGTGTGGCAAACGGTGTTATTCTTGATCACCAGCCTGTGCTGCAGTATCTCTACGGTATCCAGCGTATCGGCATGGTGATGTCGCCTTTAAGCAACAACGGTCTGGGTCTTCCATACATGCAAAACCCATTTCATATTTTTTTTTGCCGTGGTCTGAACGTGTCACTTGCCACTGATCGACCGTTGCTATTTCATCTTTCTAAAGAACCACTTATTGAGGAATATGGTACGGCGAGTCGATTGTATCAGCTTTCCGGCATTGATATTTGTGAGATTGCGCTTAACTCCGTGATGATATCGTCCTTTCCATATGGCACAAAGGCGGCGTGGCTGGGCGAAGCCTTATTGACGGAAGGACCTAAAGGAAATATCTTTGAGTACAGCAAAGTGCCGACCGCACGCCTGGAATTGCGGCAGGACATGTGGCAGACGGAACTGAATATCATTACCGAGGCGGCAAAGCAAAATTCAAGTGTCGATGATACCACC
>NW_001849407.1:91019-115068 GCF_000209065.1 Trypanosoma cruzi
AGTAACAACACGAAGGTCCTTGGCTACCTTGACAACCCGTTCCCGCACTTCTTTCGACGGGGGTTAATGGTCTCGCTGAGCACAGACAGTCCGCTTATGTTCCACCACACGCAGGAACCGCTACTGGAGGAGTATTCCATCGCCTCCAAAGTGTGGAAACTTGGACCGAATGACATGTGCGAGATTGCACGAAATAGTGTGCTACTTTCTGGTTTCGACACCGCCTTCAAACGCGAGCGCCTAGGGGATCTTTTTTTTCTCTCAAGCAGCAGAAGCAACGATGCATCACGCACGCACCTCTCTGACATCCGAGTGGCGTATCGCTTTGAGACGTATCACTCAGAGATTGGGCTTTTGGAGCACATCTGCGGACTCGAGTTCCCCAAAGCGCTCCTCACTCTTAGCGAGGAGAGCGCACGAGAGGCCGAGTTCCTTGAGGCGGTTAAAAAAAAGAAGGAGGTGCCGCTTGGTGGCATCATTAATCCCCAGCCACAGGAGGCGGATATTGACAAGCTGCAACAACAACGTTTGCTGATGCAGAGGCAACTAGAGGAGCTTACCAAGACACTTACGGAGCTTCAGCGGCAGAATAAACAGTTGACGGAGAAACTTGCGGAAGAGATGGCACGAGATCAACAGGCGCAACAGATGCGCCGCCGAAGTTTTGAAGGACGATGGGATCAAATAATGGAATCGGAAGGGAAGAAACGATCCTCGGTGGTTGCGAAGCAGATTGGCGAGACCTCCTTGGGGCGTCTTTTTGGCTCGACGATTATTTCCGTTCTGTGTAGCCCCGGTGGCGCTGCAGGTGGAGGCGAAGAAGTAACATGGGACGGTGCCGGAGATGACGCGGACGATTCTAACTCCCAGCAGCAACAGCAACAGCAACAACAGGAGCAGGTGCAACAGAATGAAGGTCAATCTAATGGGCGGACTGCATCCATGCAGTTCAATACTATGGGTAACCTGGGTGCGATGGCTGGCGGGAACAACGCCTCCAATGCGATGAGTGCCACCCTCGGCAGTGACGCCAAAGGTATTGCCGCCGTCACTACAGCCTTGGTGAACTTCCAGGAGAACATGTGGAGCAGGAAAACCGGCGACAATGACTCCCAATTCCCTCAGAAGAAACTGGGCTCTCAAAAAGGATGCATCACCTCGGTTCTACCACCGATCAGCACCGATTTGGCTCTCACAAGTTTCAACGGCGCATCCCCGAAAAAGGGTCATTCTCTCGCGAAGCAACCACCAACACCGCCTCAGCGCAGCTCACGGGAAGTCGATGTGCAGCGATCTGCAGCCGTTTTACCGCATTTATTTCAGTAGGAGCTGCTGAGCAGAGAAAAAGAACTGGGGCGTGTGTTGGACACCCATAATTATTAGAATCATTCCGTAGCATACGCCAGGGGAAACAGGAGTTTTAAATGATCGTGGTTTTTCCAGCTTTGACGGTTTATTTCCTTGTCCCACCCCCACCCTAGTTTTATCTCTGCCGCCGCGTTTCAAGTGTACCTCACTATACGACGTTTTCCTGCAGGTGGAGTAAAAGGGAGAAGGAAGAGAAAAACTATGCCTTTATGTAAAATAGCTGCAGATGAACCAAAAAAAAGAAAACAACAGCAAAAATATATATATATATTTATTTATTTATTTACTGGCACCTTTTCACCCCAAATACCCAGGCAAATGCAATTGGTTTGGGAAAACCTGATTTGTTGGTATCAGTGTTTTTTTATTGAAAATTTCCGATTTCGTTCTTTCCTTTTTTTTTTTTTTTTTCAGCGCATAAATATCGAGGGGACAGACCCCATAACGGAGTGGTGAGCGGACAGGAGGGGGTCTGACCGTGAAAACAAAAAAAGAGAGTGGGTCAAAGGAAGGATGCGGCGCTCGGCCTCCCTTTTTGGCCTCCCGACGGTACGCACCGTTGCCGCAGCGGGATGGCGCTACCACAGGCACGGCAAGCCAGAGAAGGTATTGCAGTACGAGCGCTTTCGTGTGCCATTTAATCGTAGTGGCTCGCAGGTAGTGGTGAAGATGTTGGCAGCCCCAGTACACCGACACGATCGTAACATGATCTCCGGAAACCACGGGCCTGTCAAGGCGCTTGGGTTTCCGCAAGTGGCCGGTGTGGAGGGTGTTGGTGTTGTGGAGGAGGTTGGGGCCAGTGCAACACTCAATTTGCAGGAGGGAGATCTTGTCTGGGTTAACAATCCGGCTGTTGGCACGTGGGCGACGCACATCGTGACAGAGGCGGACAACCTGGACGTTGTGCCAAACCGCGCAGATGTGGATATAGAGTATCTTGCCTCACTATCGCTTTTTCATACCGCGTACCACCTGACAAACAGCTTTGTGAGTCTACAACCAAATGATGTGGTGCTTCAGACTGGTGCCTCTTCTTCAGTTGCGCAGATTTGTCAGGGGTATATTCGAGCTCGTGGTGCGAAGCTTTTTCAAACGCTGCAGCTGGGACGCACAGAGCATGCACACTTGGTTTCTTTTTTCAAGATGCGGGGGGCCTTTGCGGTCGTGCCATATAACTACGTTCGTACCAACTACATGCGCCGACTTCTTTCAGATGTGCCACCACCAAAGTTGCTGCTGAACCACACATGTGGCAACTATGCATCTAGTGTTGTGAACTTGTTAGGAGACAATGGTGTATGCGTCACGTACGGTAGCACAAGCGGGAAGCCAATGCAGATTGCGAACATGGATGCAATCGCACGTGGTATTCAGTTCAAAGGGTTTTTCTTGCCAAGCTGGATACGCCGTCACACACGCGAGGCTAGGATGCGAGTGCACCAGAATGTCGTGGAGAGCATGACCATATCTCAGGGCCACGGAATATTTCGGGCGCAGCGTTTCAAGATGGATGGGGACAGTCCATTTGCCTTCAGTAACGCCTGGGATGCTCCACTTGGAAGCCGAAAGCCAATTTTGCGTATGGTTGGCGAATACGGCGAGTGGCGCCGTCCACGCTCTGATCAAGCGGCATGGAACATTGGCCGTGCAGTTTGGGACGATTTGTTGCAACAAATGTGGGAAAGCGCTGGCACTACGGAGAATCCGCAGTCGATGAAATATTACACGCCTTTCAAGGATATCTACTCGCACTTCCATGACGCGAAGCAGACGAAAGAGATGGGTCATCGTGATGTGTTTTTCCGCCGTCCCAACGCCCCACGACACAACGCGGCGGAGCGAGCATAAAGGTATGAGAATAGACGTGAACACATCATGAAGAGAAGGAAGTGAAATGGCGTAAAACAGAAAAGAAAAAAAAAAAGGGAAGGGCGGAAAATGGTGTAGCCGTATGTGCGTGAGGAATTGCTTTTTGAGGGAGAAATAGGGGGAGAGGGGGAGCTGGGCAATGGGGAATGGGGAATGGGCATGGCAGTCGGGGAGGAGAGGGGGGCATGGTGCGAGTTAGGGAAGTAGAAGAGGGTGATGGAAGTGGAGAATAAGTGACTCCATCTGCTTTGCGGAATGCACGAGCGGTGGGTGGTGGCGGCACACACACACACCGTCGCAGTAGAAACGAGACTGGCATGTGATGAAAATTTAGGGGAAAAAACGAGAAAACATATTTTAGCACGCGAGTTATGTGGTGCGTGCGTGCGTGTATGCTCCAGGTGCCTCTTTTTTTTTTTTTTTTTTTTTCTCCCTCTCCCTTTATTTCTGTTTCTCTCTTTTTATCTTTTTTCTTTTGTTTCTCGTTGCGTGGGTGTGTTGTCGGCGAGGGCGGTGTTTTTTTTTTTTTTTTGTCTCGCAAGCAAATAAAAACTTTTATTATTATTATTGTTGGAGGTGTGCAGGTGGGTGCAAAAAAAAAGCATGCCTGTCGGTCTGCGTGTCGTTTGTTTGCGCCCCGTCATGCGGAGCTCCATCGCCGTTGCCGCGTCACCGTTGTGTTGCACTTCGCTTTGCACCGCACGGCGACTTCAGGCCAGCGATCAGTTCCACCGCTACCTGCACAACCCGCACATTGTCCAGCCAGACGGCGTGGACACGCTCCCTCGCACCAAAGGCGATCAGCAGCAGTGGCTGAACACGGAACAGTGGGTCGGCTACAGCGACACTTACCTAAAGCGACACATGCAGTACCCCCCAACCAACGAACAGCCCAACGCGCAGCTTAACTCCAGTCATGCCCTTTTGTACAAATGCCTGAGGACGTGCTACGAGTGCTACGGCCCTCTTGCCGAGGAGTTGCAGACACTACACGAAGACCCACTTCACCCGCGCTTTCATGAAAAAATTGCTCACGTCAAGAAAGAAAAGGAGAAGATTGCCGCTGAATTGGATCGCGTGTATGCCGGCCTGCACCCCACTGTGAAGACGGTCTATGACGCATATTTAGTCCGCCGTTTTTTTCATTTGAACGATTGGGTCAAGCATGTTGAGCAGAAGCGACACAATCTCCTCTGCCGCCTGTCACCGGATCACATAGAACAGGTAAAGCGAGCAAGGGGAGTGTCCGCACACTTTATAGAGCGTCTTCGAAGGCTCGAAGCGGCCTTCACACACAATCCAACGTTGGGACTGTTAGAAGGTGAGGAAGGCAAGCAGTACACGCATGACGAGTTAGTAATGCTCCGGCAGAAGGCAGCATATTTTCGTAACATGCGCCAACTTGGAGCCAGTCAACAGGAGGCCGACGTACACACACACTAGTTGGGGGAACAAAGAATGGGAAGTGTGAGGGAAGAAGGAAACAATTACGAATCACGGTGAAGAATAGAGAGTACTCCTTCATTTCAGAGGAGATGAGCACCTCTTGCTTCAGAGTAAAACTGCAGGCAGAGAGGACACATATACACCAATACATTCTCTCTTTCTCTCTCTCTCTCTCCCTCTCTCTCTCTTTTATATATATATATACTTTTCTGGCAATTCATGCGAGTAAGAAGCGCGTAAAGGATGAGTGCCCCGAGACGTGTAGTCAAACTTGTGCAGTTTTCTGGTTCCTACTTAAATGGGACGTGGACACGGAAGTTTATTCTCGGCTCGTTATTGCAGCGCTACAGTCCCACGCCAGAAGCCGGTGGTACGACACCTTCTCCGTCTCTTCCCAAGATGACCCGCGAGAGTGTTGCGTTGGATAAGGAACTGCTTAGGCTACAACGCATGCTTGGGGAAGTGTGGTCGCTTCCGGTGCGGCCTCTTGATGCATTGAGCGAGGCGCGTATTTTTCGACTTCTCGCGCGGTACGCGGCTGGTGAAGGCGTTCTCTCCCTGGAGGCGTTGAGTGAACTGAATCGAGTTCTTGCCTGCATTCACGGCGCCCCACAGAGCGTTGAGGATCCGCAGCAGATGGAGTGTCTCCTTCAGGTGCTGCAGTACGTCGAACCGGGCGATAACTTGCGACGCGTGGCATTTTCTGGGGAACTGCATTACCCACCGAGTGCGCTGTCGCATATGCAGCCATACTTGACGGAGGAGCTCCAGCAGGACGGTGGTGATCCGTTTGACTCTATTCGGCAATATGTGGATGGACCCGCATATGCCATTGACTCTGCTACAACATCGGAAGTGGACGACGCGATTGGGGTGCACACGGATCCAAGCACAGGGGAGGAGTACTTTGTCGTGTACGTGTCAGATGCTACAGTGTATTGCCCGTTCGACAGTCCGCTGGAACAGCTCACTGCGCGGCTTCTCACAACAACGACTTACCTGCCAGAAGGTGTCTTTTTTATGCTACCAAAGCCGATCGTGGAGGCGGCGACACTACGCGAGGATCGGCCTTGTCGGACGTTTAACATTCGTTTTCAGATTGACGAGGTGACGGGAGAACTGAAGAACTACAGCATTAGTGTTGGATGGCTGAGGAAGCTACGCCGCATCACATACGATGAGGTCCAGGTATTGTATGATGCTAAGGAAGAAGGAACAGAAGAAGTTGCACGCCCGTCTTGGATGGAGGCGGAAGACGTCCGCGCCCTGCACCGTATCCACCTCGCAGCACGAAAACGGCTTGAGGAGCGTCGAGCACGTTCTCTTGAGCACTTTATCGACGCAAACCTCCCGGAACCTCACATCAAGGTTGAGGCAACACGTGTGTTATCTGTAGAGGACCAAGTTGTTGCCACAAAAGATGCTCGCTTAGCTGTCGCGGAGATGATGATCGCCGCGAATGAGGTTTGTTCTCGTGTAGCTCAGGCGAACCATCTGCCTATCCCATACCGCGGCACACGGGAGCTTTCAATGGATCATGAGGCAGCGCGTTCGTATAGTGAGCCGCAGGGTGTCACTGAAGTGGCATCCTTGGACCCACAGTACGTTTATTTTGCCGAGGCGATACAGCACGCAATTCGGCAGCTGAGCGCCGTCACAAGGGCAGTTTACTTTCACACACCTATCTACCATGCAGGGCTTAACACGTATAACTACACCCATAGCACAAGTCCTTTGCGGCGGTATGCGGACATGTTGGTGCACCATCAGTTAAAGATGTGGTTGTGGCGCACCTCCGCACAGAGCAGGGGCCGTGCAGCGCCGACCTCTTCGCAGAAAAGGGCGGTAGTGGCGATGATTGAGCAGCCCATTGCAGAATACACCATGGCCACTTTGTGTTCAATGATAAGCAACAAGCAGGAGCAGTCCAGGATTTTACAGGATAACAGCCAACGCTACTGGGTATTGAGACATATTGAGCAGAACATCCTCAAAAAGAATCGTCAGTATCGCTTTATCTGTCTGGTTGGCGACACACGTGGCGTGGAAAGTGCGCCGGAGTACACACGTTTTATGGATTCCTCGCATTGGGATCAAATCCGAGAGGATAAAGAATTTGGTGATTATGCGACCTCTTCGAATTTGCAAAGTGTAAAACGAACAGTGCCATTTATTGGTCGGTGGCAGCAACGGCGCTGTGAATACCGTTATGTGTCCGATATCTACATTCCCGAACTGCAGTTTGCACACGTAGTGCTCCACAGTCTGCCAAACGTGGTGATAGGGGCGGTGGTGGAGTGTGAAGTGCTCACCGTACATCCCACACAGGGACAGCTCACACTGAAGGTTGTAAACGTGTGGTCTGGTGGGGATGAGCGTCGGTTTGAGTCGATGTGGAAAAAGGCACTGCTTCCGTCGCTCGACTCGTGAGAAGAGGAGGGTTACCGCACATGCAGCCGGTGGCCACGACCCTGACTCATGGATATGGTTCTTGTTCTCTGTGGCTTTTATTCTATTTTTCTATTTACTCCATGATGACTCAAAAATCTTTTTGGAGACGTTGCTGCCCCACACATGTTATTGTCACTTTCTTTCTCTCTTTTTATTTTTCATATTTTTTGAAGGGAGAAAAGGCGAAAACTCGGTCCGGTTTTCTACAACACGACATATATATATATATGTATGGGAACCCTGTTTAGCAGTTTCTGGTCACTGTTTGTCCCTTCCCGTAATTACAAGTTGGTGATTTTAGGCCTCAACAATGCTGGTAAGACATCTATTCTGTATCACCTGCAGCTCGGGCACGCCATCACGACACAACCGACGCTTGGAGGGAACATGGAACAGCTGAGTGTGGCACATGGCCCAAACAACAACACGATTCAGTTTACCTGCTGGGATCTAGGTGGGCAGGAGCAACTGCGTGACTCGTGGGCTCTCTATTATGAACAGACCGACGCAGTAATATTTGTTGTGGACGCCGCTGACGTTAGTCGCTTTGCCGTCGCAAGGAAAGTGCTGCAGGGGCTCCTAAACAACGAGCCGTGTCTCCGAAAAGCAGTGCTGTTAGTTCTGGCGAACAAGCAGGATTTGCGGGGTGCTGTGAGCCCGGTGGAAATGATTGAGGCGCTGGGTTTGGGAGCAGTAAGGGACCACACGTGGACTTTGATGGGGTGCAGTGCGGCGACTGGTGCCTCACTGAGGGAGGCGATGGCGTGGGTAGCGCAGAAGGTAACGGATCAGGCGGTAGCCGCAGCCTGATGACATGATAGCACGAATTCCTCATTTCATGTTCTGCTTCCAAGTTATTTTTATTGTGCTTACATATACCTATTTGTTGTTGTTGTTGTTGTTGTTGTTGTTGTTGCTGATTGCTGAGAACAGGGGTGGGCGGGGAGTGAGCCATCAAGTGAAATTCATCTGGTGCTTCTTCCTTTATCTTATTTTTTACTGGCTCGCACTGTTTCCAAAGACGAGAGGAGTTAGTGGGAATTGAGGAGCAAAACTCCACCGACCGCCGGCATGAACTTAGAGTTGATGAAAATGGAGTCGTGCCGAGAGGCGAACGGCGCGCCCCTCTTGCCGCTTTCTGTGTCCTTTCCTTTTGCCCGTCAGGAGTTGTATGAAAAGGGCAGTTGCATTTTTGGCAATTGGGGCAGATGTTTGAAAGCGCAGCCCAATGACTCACCGGTGCCGCGCATGGAAATACAGATGGGGAATCGATGGCAAGGGAGAAGCAGCGAATCACGTGTGCATCGTGCACTCTCGTGGTCTCACCGTGAGGAAAGTGAGAAACCATGCGGTATCAAGGCTCATCGTTGCAGGAGCAGATCAGCATTGCCGATGGCGGTTGACGCAATAGGTGGCTCCTTTCCTGTTTTGGGGACTACGGATAATGGTGGTGATATTCCTTCAGCTTCTGGGGAAAATAGCGTTGAAAACGGAAAAAAAGAAGTTCCTTTAGGAAGATGCGCAGCATTGCTTCATGCCAGAGAGGATCGTGCTCCAGTGCTGGAGTCCGCCTGCTGCAGTAACGTCCCCAACGACTGTCGCCTGGAAGAGAAATGTGAGGAAAATTTCTCCCTTGCCTCCAGTACGCGATCCACTGCCCACCATGAGGCTAGCCCACACTCCACGGCCTTCATGCCTACATCCGAACATGTCCATGGGCTTGCCCAGTTAATGGATGGATTGCAGCATGCCATCCTTCAGCTCAGTGGTGAAATGCGAGAACTGCGGCTTGCATTTCAGCAGATGAGAGGGTCTTTTATGAGTGGCCGGCAGAAAACACTCTCTCGGCCGCCACTCGTCGGGCCGATGGCGGTGACGACACCAGATCAGCCTCAGGAAGAACCTGCCCCATCGTCATCCAGCTCTTCTCTCACGTTCCCTCGCAGAACTGAAGATCTGTCTTTCTATTCCGCTTCCCCACCTCTTCATCCAGAGGGTTCTACGGCTTTCTTGGATGCAGGTATCGTCAATGCAGTTTCGGATGGCCTAAAGGAGCTCGAGGCTCTTCCGACATTTTTGCCATTTGAGCACCGCGTCGTTATTTAAGAGCCCGGTCGCCGATGCCGTCATCTCCATGTCTCGTGAGAACGATGCTGTTAATTATTCGAGGGGTTGTATTTTCACTCTCGTGGTCTCCATTTCTCACCCCATCCAAAACAGAACGATTCAATGGGTGTATCTCTGTGTCTGATGTGTTTCATTCTATTTATTTATTTTTTGTCTGCGTGTGTGTGTGTGGATCCAACTCTCTTCTCCTCTTCTTCTCTTCCTCTTTCTCTTTCTCCAATATGCATGTATGTGTTTTTTTTTTTTTTTTTTGCTTCCCATAGCACTTCCGTATCCTTTGGCGTACGGTATAGTTTCCCGTGAACAAAAGGGGTGTGCAACGTTACTGCAAGGGTCTGAAGTAGCAAACAGAGGGAGTGTACACCCGTATTATATTGTTGTTGTTCTCTGTCTGTGTACGTGGAGGGGAAAAGAAAAAGTGCGTGATTAAAGCCCAAATTTTTGAAGATGCAGTTTGATGAATTTAATTTTGGTTCCCCCGGTTATCAGATATCCGTGTCCGAATCTAGCTCCGGCTCGCTCCAGCGCAGCTTGCCAGCGCCAGTGCTTCCCCTAGCACCTACAGTAGGTGGCCGTGTGGTACTCACCTCGAAGAACTGTAATCATGACGCCTTCATCTGGGAAGACAAGGAGATGGATCTGCTTTACTTACAGTGCGCAATGCAACACATGTTAGTGGGGAGTGTTTTGCGTGAAACTGAGAGGCATCTGGTTGTGCGCTTTGACATTCCATACCGCTGTTTGCCGCCGGTAATTTCAAGCCGTCTCGTTAAAAGGTGTTTTGGGGAAGTAAGGGGCGAAGAAGGTGCTTCCGATAAAAGACGCAATAAAGTCGTTGATGATGATAGTGGCAAAGTGGAAAAGGAGGAAGGGGGAGATCGTCTCATGAGGAAAGAGGGGCAGGACGGTGAGGGGGATAAAAGCGCCAGTGTCGTGGATGTCGCCCTACCGCGTTTTGTGCCTGAGACGGATGGAGTAGGCGGTGGTGGTGTTGGCTGCCCCACTCCAAGGCCTACCCGCTTTGTTGTGGGCATCGTCCCCGTCTTGGCACTTACACATGAGACCG
Source organism: Trypanosoma cruzi (assembly GCF_000209065.1). Lineage (NCBI taxonomy): Eukaryota > Euglenozoa > Kinetoplastea > Trypanosomatida > Trypanosomatidae > Trypanosoma > Trypanosoma cruzi. Next base: position 101,347 of record NW_001849407.1, read on the forward strand.
TATTGGGATCAAATTCGCGCAGCAACGCGGGAGGGACCCTTTCGGCGAATGAGGCTAGTGAAAAATCGCAATTAATTGCCACCACGGCAGTGTCTGGTGCTTACTTCATCAACGAAAACCCAAACGACGTGCTTCATGTATCCCTTTCTGTTACGAGGAGTGGCTGCGTATCGTTGTTGCAGAACCTTCTGGAGCAGCACGATAAGCTGGAGTGTGTGAGTTTGGCCGTCGCAAATCGTGACTTTAAGTCGGCTGCAAATCACATCATGGCGGTGATTGATGCACGGCAAAATCTTTCGAAGCAACAAAAAGAGGTGTGCAAAGGCATTGCAGAATCACGGCAATCATCCCCCACGTGGTTGCAATCCAATCCTCAAGCACCGGGCACCGATGCGAGGCGTCAAACAGAGGAATTTATCCCGGAAGATCGGCGGAGCCGTTTTGTCATGATTTTTGATCAGGAGAATGAAAGTTTTTCATGTGGTGGATTTCAGCCACATTCATTAACAACTCCGAATGAAGAAGAGCGCCGCTGTTTAAGCAAAGAAAACGTGAGTGCTTTTAATGACAAGGGAAGCAGCAGTATTGTTCAGTCAAAAACAGATGTGGTGGATTTGGAATCCGCTAGCATAAACAAAATGCATAAACTACATATACTATGGAATAGCGGTAAAGCAATAAAGGAACTTGCTCCATTGTACGCGTTTTTGAGCTTCCTACACTTTCAAGATGGTCATTATGAACAGTGTCTTGAGGATGCCATGACGGCTCTTGCACATGACACGATATGTATAGAGGCGTATACACGCGTGATTTCCGGTTTAATGGCCCTTGGATTGGAAAAAGAGGCTATTCTTACTGCGGCGGTGGCTGTAAAGCGTTGTCTTGTTCTCAGTCCCCAATTTGCACGGCTTTATCAATTAGCTCATGTGCGTTTTTTTTACCATCGAAGCCTTGGTAACCACAGCATAGTTGATGTTTCTCCACGCTTGCGTCACTCTTCGAACCCTGATTTGGGATCTGCTAAAGACGGGAGCAACATTTCAAAGACAAATCGTCAACCGCGGCGCCCGACGACTGTCCGTGTACCGGGGTTAAGCAACATTTTGACGTCTCCTTTACCTTTTTACTGTGTTCCGCCACCGTCATTACGGAAAATTCTTTCAGGGTCGTCACCACCGATGGATTACTTCTTACGCAATCTACGGGTGCGCGCTGCTCGGGGGTTTGAAAGGGACGAAACTGTTTTCTCTGAGGAGGTTTCTCTACAGGTATTGTTGTGGAGCTTATCTGATTGTGAGTACGAGAACTCAAGTAAACCCTTCTCTGACGATAATGCTGACCTTGCTAACCCATGGATGTTGTGCCGATCGCGCTTTTGTGCCTATTGTGGACACCCCCTCGTGTCGAAGAGCGTGCTGTTGGCGGGAATCCGTGAAAAGACGAGCAGGGCGATGGCAGATCGAGTCCGCTGGAACTTCAGTGAGAAGAAGCCACTGCCTTGTTTGGCGGGGTGTGGAGACCACTATTGTGATGAAATCTGCCGTAACCGCGCGGCGCTGGAGTATCACTGGATAGAGTGCGCGTTGTTGCCTGTGGACGAGAGTGAAAGCGAGGATGAAACACCACCGCGTGACGGTACCATGACGGGGGAAGTGACAAGGACGCATGATTTCTTTTCCCCTGCCGCACCGTGTGGTGGTGACGACACTCATGCCTCTCTCTTGGAGATTCTCCCCTATGCGAAGGTACCGCTCAGGCGTACAGATGTGCGCAGTTTAGTGAACATTTGTCGTCGCCTCAACAATCGGCAAAGCTGTTTGGGCATCGCGGATTTGTCCATTGGGTCGCTTAGAGAGAGTTTATGGCAGGAATTTTCAACATCTTCCGTCAACGAAGCAATGATGGAGCGCGAAAGGTTGTACTTGAGCTCAATTCAGGCCTGTTGTTCTGTAATTCCAGAAATTCGTGCCGTCTTTGGCTCATATTACGCATCAGTGGGGACCGCCATTTTGGAGAAGGCTCCAAATGCTATTACAGCACCACTACTAGTTATGGGCCGTCTTCTGGCGAGCGTTCTCTACCTTATCATGCCCACAGCGGCAACGAAGAATGATATCTTTTCTCGACCAAAAAACCATTTTATTGGGTTGGAGCACAGGTGCCGTGAAAGATCAGATGCCGTCAAGAAGATTGTGGCACGTTACGCATCAAGGGGGTTTACCAGTGGCGGCGCATCCCCATCAGACCGACACGATATTCACGGGCTTTGCTTGGCAGAGGAAGTGCTGCAGCAAATTCGAGTGCCGTTTTTTGCTGACACAAACCTTCTTCAACCGAGCACCGTATGGGAACTACTGAGCGAACCCCCTGCAGTAAAAAGTACTGCAAACAACGACGATGCCTCCAGTGGGGCGGCAGCGACAACGCAAAGCATTCGCCGTGGTTTTGATCGCGCCGTGGAGCTTTTGCGTGCAATTAATGACATTGTTCAGTCTAGACTACGCGATGAGGTGGTGGCGTTCAGTTTGTCCAAGGCATCCGATCCCCTCCAGTGGCTCTCTCCGGAATCCGTGAGCGCGGGTGGCGATAGTCGATTGTCGAAGAGTCAATCGGATGATGCCACGCTGGCGTCGCGCGGCAGTGATCAAAGCTTCGCGGGCAGTCTACCGTTTCTCACGGATGTAGGGTCCCTGGCGGTCTGGTTGGTTGAAGAACACAGCAAAGTCGGGTTCCATATGGCGAAACGTCCTTCTATTTGGACCTTTGGTCGATTATTGGGGTTTCTCGGAAAGCGACGTTTCATGGAGCAGTTTTGGGACTTTTGTGTGTGTAGTTACTGTGTGGTACCCAAATGTGTGCTCACAGTTGGTGTCGGTGACAGTGTTCCTGAGCATCTGCAAGAGGGCTGGAAAAAAATTTGTCGGGAATACACTGTTTTGGTGGCGGTCATGGGTCCGTTGACGAGTCTCGTTACAGATCTATCTGCATTTGGAGGGGATGTATGCTCTCGCTTTTTTAAGGATGCTGCACCAAGCGGTCAGCGAAACCCGCTTCACCTGCGAAAAGGGGATTCCCCCGCGGCGTCAATGCTTTCCATAAACTCACTTACGCATGAGTCGGAAGAACCACATTCACGGGCAACGCCACAGAGTATGGGTGGGGGTGAAAATAAGGCGTCACCACAGGCGGATGCCATTTTTTCGGCAGCGATGCCCCTGGGGAATTTGGAATTGTGCTCTAAAACCTCCTTCGATCGTTCGGGAGAGCGTCGCGTGACAATGAAGGCGCAACGTCCCATTACTCCCGGTGAAGAACTGTGCTACGAGGGCAGCTGAGGGGGATCCTAAGAAAACAAAACAAAAAAAAAAAAATTGAGCGTATTGTAATCTGGGCATTTTTCTTTTTTTTTTTCCACACCGTCATCCTTAACTTCTCTTTATTTCCAAGACATAACAAATGAAAAAGAATGGGGAGGGGGCAATCTCCTCGCATCATGTAAAAATAGGGAGACTTCTATGTGAATTCGCAAGACGGAGAACTGCATACACATACATACATACATATGTATACCTTCTCTCTGTGGGTGGACCGTGTTCCTCAAAAGTTTTCACTTATTAAGAGACGGGATGTATTTTTCATGTCTCTGGCAGAAGAGGGGCAAAGTGGGATGGGGGGTTTATTATCATTTTTGTTTTTTTTTTTTGCGTATGTGTGTGGGTGTGGGTGTACGAGTGGTCACGTGCAAGATACCTTTATGCCTCCTCCTGGTTTTCTTTTTTTTTGTTTTTTTTGCTTTTCTTTCTTCCTTTTCCTTTTGTTTTGTTTTTTTTTTTTTTCTTTTTTTTTTTTTTCGCTCTTTTCGTGCCGGTCTTCGCCCGTAGACTTTTTTCTGTACATTTGAAAATTTATAATGCATATAAGAGTATGTATCTATATATATCTATATGTATATATTAGTTGTTTTTGTTTTTGTTTTTTTTTATAGTTTTTAAAAACTTTTCTGGATGACGATGTGGATGTTTATTGGTGGTGGATCGATGAAATCAACTTTTATTATTATTTCATATTATTTATGTATAAAGTCTACATGTATTTATCAGTGTGGTTGTTATTTGTCATCTTTACTGTTTTGTTGGTAGTCATGATGGCTCGAGGGTTTGTGAACTCCTGTTGTTGTTGTTGTTTTAATAGGGCTTCCAGTTGACCGCTTCATGGGTCAGTCCCAGAAGCACTATGTCTATGAGCCGGTTTTCTTTTCTGCATTACGACGGGGCAAGCAGAGACGCCAGCGGTTTCTCTGGGTAGTTGCCACGATGGCACTGTGGACGTGTGTGTTTTTTATCGCGGGGAGGAAACTTGCGGAACCGCAAGAGAACGTCACACCCGCCGGGCAGGACACGACGGCGGCAACGCAACCGATGCGTGAAGACGCAAAGACCGTTGGGGAAGAGCCTGATCTTCTCCCCTATTGGGAGTCTGTCCTTGAGGCAAAATCGCATAACGGCTCTTCCGTTGAGGCATGGGGCTGTGACTGGTTTATGGCCCCTGTGGGAGAAACAACGCGGTTGGCCCCGATGTGCGCCGTAGGCAACAGCAATAATGGTACGGCACCCTTCAAAGCACCCTGCACGAGTAAGGAGTTGGCTTCCCTAAGTTTGGCGACCAGAGGCGGAGCCACCCGTGCGCATTGTGTCAGAAGGGGTTTTCATAGCAAGTGCTACGTCAAGAACATCATAATTCAAAATGGCAACTTCTTCACTTTCAAAGCGGAGAGGGGGAAAATACCATCGTTACTCTTCTTGGCCGACGGAGCGCGGGAGTGGCTGGGAAAACATCATCAGTACTATGGGACTCCAGTGCGGGAGTTGCCAAGAAAGACAAACATGGGGGTTTCAATTTTGTCTCACTGCAAGTATGTTGTCACTGCACCGGTAGTGTTCATATTCCGTATGAGTGGCCATTCAACGTATCATTTGTGGCGAAACAACCTCGGGCCATTCTTTGACACATTGCGTGATGACTTTGGGATAAAGGATCGATTGAGAAAGGGGATCTTTGACGGTGAATCTCCAGTGGTCATAACTGTTGACAAAAAGCCTCGAAGCGGTCCCAAAGCACCCCATTTGTTAGACGAGTTGTTGCACTACTTTATAGATTTGCCAGTACTTGAGGCCTCTGAGTTCACAGAGCCAACGTGTTTTACAAGAGCCATTCTGGGAATTAGTGCGAACAGCTTCAGTCAAGCAGCGCTTCGACATTGGTTGCTGCCACGTATAGCGTTGCAACACCGCTTCCTTCAGTTTCTCAGAAAGCGAAACAAGAGAGATGTTGCTACGGTATCCGGAGTCCATGCGACGACGTTGCGGTGTTTGATGCCACAATATGACAGGCGTTCGCCTATCCTATTCAATCAGTGGTTTGCATGGAAGCTGCGGCAATGGCAATGGCTACCGCGAAGACCGAATGTACTGTACCTTAGTCGCAATCATCCCAACATCACTCGTGGACGAAGGGTGGTGAATGAAGAAGATGTTATACCCGCCCTCGAAGCCGCAGTACTGGCTATGACGGGGGGATCTCTTAGGAGGGTTTTTCTTGAGGAAATGGCTTACGTGGATCAGATCGCTGCGATGTTGGAAACAAATATTCTCATTGCGCCTCACGGTGGCGGAATCGCCAATTGTGTCTGGATGCCGCCGGGCTCAGTCGTGGTGGAGTTCGTTCCTCCCGCTGGGGCGACGCTGCCAGAGTTGTACCATAAAATGTGTCGGGATGCAGCGGGTGGTGGTGTTCTGCCCATTCAACATATTTCGTTTGTGGCTGAACAAGATCCGGCGGAGCTCGAACCAGACTTTGCGGCGACGAACCCGGCGTGGAAAAGAAACAAACGGCTATTCAGTAACATCTGGGTGTCAAAAAGACAACTTATTGAGTACTTCGCCAAAGCCCTCGATCTGTACCGTAGGGCGTGGGAATGCAAGCGATGACATCGATGGTGGAGTGCGTTTTGAAACGAAGAGTGAAGGAAAAAAAAATAAATAAATCAGTCTGCCAATGTGTGTGTGTGTGTGTCTCAAAGGAGTGGCCGTGGTGAGCCGCATGCCGCCGTTTCAAACGTCTTGACAAGTGTTTGTTGGAAATGAAGGTTTGGTTGCACTTTGCCCCCTCTGTTGCTATTACCGCTGTCGTTTGTTGTTGAATTTTTTTTGAGCTCTTTTTCAGCGAGATACAAGAATTGAGAAGGGGCGAAGGGGGCGGGAGTCATGGCTGACAATGTCGTTCCTCGCCAACGAAAGAAATTCATAAAAGGAACGAATATCATCGTTCAGAAAAGCGCTACGGACGGCGTAGAGGATGCACATCTTAGGATGATGTACGCCATCGCTGCCGACGACAAAAATGAAGTGTTGTGGTGGAGGAACACACTTCGACCGGAGCGGAACCTCACACACCCCTCCGAGGCGTTTCTGCAGGGAATAAAAGCGTTGCGGCCTTCAGCGCGCTTTAACACGTTTGACATTGAAAAGGCACGTCTCCGCCGATTAGTCAAGCAGAAGAAGGACAAACACCGGTTCCTCGAACGTCGTAAGAGGGAAGTGGCACCGACAGCAGCCATGAAGGCCTCCATTAACCCACACAAAGTTCCTCGCACGGGCGGCCAAGCACTGGAAGAAGAAGTTCGATTCCTTTCACGTGGACGCAAATCCTTTAAGCAGAGCGCTCCCAATGAGACGGAGAAGAAGGGGTATTTCCACAAGTGGAAAAAGCGAAAACTGCAGAAGATTGGCAAAGGTCTTTAGCGGGAAAGACAATGTGCCCCCCCCCCCACACACACACACACACACCACCACCATGCAGGCTTATATAACTGCATATATACCATCTCCCGCCCGTATGGGTTGTTTATTCAACTGTTTGTGTGCGTGTGCGTAGCGATGGGGTTTATTGTTGCCGGTGACGTCGTACAGTAGGTGTAAATCACGAGTAACAGATAAAAAAAAGAAAAAGGAATGCGAAACACCACGCAATTTTCACGGTGGAATTTCCTTTTTTTTTTTTTTTTTCTCCTTTGTTAGGGATGATTCCGTGGCAGATTCATCTTTTTTTATTATTATTTTCTTTTATCTTTTTATTTTTATTCCCTTCCTCTTTTTTCTCCCCCTTTTTAATTGTCCTTCACTCTTCTGGTAGTCCTTTTCCCTTCACATTGGAGGGGGGAAATCCAAACTGTGTTGTCGCTTCTCTCTATGGAAATGCATGCAACTCACGTGGCTGCTTGCAGTCTGAGGCGTCTGCGATCGTCTGCTGTAACATCCCGCGTGATGACATCAACGCATCTCTCGTTGCCATGCCGATTAAAATCGTATGTGCTGAAGTTTCTCCGGGGCCAACTTCCAGAGGACCTAAAAGACCTCAATGGTGCCCTCGGCTGTTTGTACGGAACGCTGCCCGACGTGGATGAATTTGGTCAATTTGTGATAGCCCCCGAAATTGTGGAACGCTTTCACCAACTTGGCTACATTAAACTACCTCGCCCAGTCCTTGATGCACAGCAGGTTGATAAGCTGGCGGACGAAGTGAATGAACTGGCAAACAATGTGGAGCATCATCCAAAAACGGAGAAGCTATACGCCACTTCGCTGGCCAATTTGACAGAGGGACCGCTCTTCTATTGTCAGGGACAGTGGCGAGCCGCGTGGGGCATGCATGATCTCATTTACCTCCCCACAATCACTGTGGCCGCTTCACAGATTCTTGGCAACTCTATTGTTCGGCTATGGTACGACGAAGTCTTTATGAAAGAGGCCCGTAAGGGACCCTGCGTTCCCTGGCAACAAAATTACGCCCGCTGGCAGCACACAACACCTGTCAATCATGTAACGGTCATGATTGCTCTTGATACAATGAACAAAGATCGTGGAGCCCCTTGCTTGGTTCCCGGAAGCCACCGGTGGCGAGAGGGCGGATTGCTTCCTTCTGTTCCCTACGATCCCGCCAAGGACGAGGCACAGCAGTTAAACACCATTTGGGAAATCACCAACGAGGAAGAGAGCGAAATGCTCATGGACACACCTCCAGCGACGGTGGACATGAAGCGCGGCGAGGCCCTTCTCATCCATCCTCTCACACTTTTCGCTACGCACGGAAATCGCTCGCTGGACGCCGTGCGCTGTTGTTTTATACATTACATGGGCGGTAAGACGTACGCAACCCAGAACGGACCGCTGCTGCCACACACCACCCAATTCCAGGCGGGCGCTATGATTCAGGGGCCGTTCTATCCGGTGGTATTCGACCCCGCGATGACAGAGGAGCTGGCAATGTTGCCCGGGGAATCCGCGGCACAGAAAGACATCACCGAAGAGGTGTAGCAACGTGAGAGGCTCCGATGCATTCTTTTTTTTTTCTTTTTTCACTTATTCGCCTTTCTGCCATTGCCTTGATTTGGGGGTTCTGATCGGAACTCCGGTTGTGCCACAATTCAAACCCTATAAGAGCACCTGCTGCTGCATATGTTTCTTCATTTCACTCATTTTTTTTTTTTTAAGCACTGCGGAAAAGGCGCTAGAGCAGCATCTGCCCTCCTTTTTTTCGGCGGAGCACCGCGCGCTAGCCGCGAATAGCGTTTTTACGTCCACCCCGCGCACGCTCCCTGACATCGACGCCACGCCCACCAAAACATCCGCCGCAAAGGTCACACCACCGACGTCCCGAGACCGGCGCTCACCTCCACATCCACACGCACGTCCCGCACGCACAAGTCGGCGCCGTCGGTGCTCGGCGGCTCGGTGACAGCAACGGGCAGGCACGCATCGCCGTGGCCGTCCTCAGCGCACCTGCAGGCGCAGCCATCACTCGAGGCCGTCGTCGTGTACGCAGGGAAGCACGACGTCGCAAGGGTGCATGGATCGCCGCAGGTCAGGACGGTGACATTGTACACGGACGGGATGCTGTATTTCGCCTCCTCCTCGCCGTTCACAGTGTTGCACGCAGCCACAATCGCTCCGTTTGTGAGGTCGCTAGAAAATGAGGGTATCCGCAGTACTGTCGGCGTGACCGTGCTGGAAATGAATTGGTTGCCGGACACAGACACCGTGGAGTCACGGAGATTCACCGTGGGGTTAAAAACAGCAAACGCTTCCGATGGGGATTCACGGCAGAGGTTGCCGCTTAACTGCAGCCAGGAGTTGTAGTAAATGTAGGAAGAGTGGCTTGAAAAGAAAACAGCCGAGCCTCCTTGCATGTCATTGTCCCGAAAAACAACCGCTGACCGGGACTCCACACAAAATACCCAAAGAAACAGCATGAAGTACTACACCGGCCTCGTCACAGCGTTGCCTCGAATCACCACGGCAGAGTTGTTCAGTACACTCAGCGATGAGGACCGTCTAGACCCTCCAAGATATATCAGAGTGCCGTTAGCGCCAGCCATGTGAAAAGTGTTGCCCATCACAGCAAACACGGAGTGCCACGACACCCTCAGCGCAGATCTGACAACGTGAATGGCACTTGACGATGCCCTCACGCTCTGAAACACATTGCCACTGAGCACCACCGCGGAGTCGTTGCTGATCGCCAGCTCATTCATCGCAACACACGACGTCCTCATAACTTCCAAACCCGACCGAGGGACCAGCCTCGTGACCGTGAAGCGGTTCCCGTTGATCGTGATGTTCGTGTGCGGTGGAAAAACACCCTCCGGGCTAAGCAACGCGTCACTGAACGTGTTGCCGGTGACAACAATGTTCAGCGACCCCACAGCGGCGTACGCGTTGCCCAACAGCAACAGCAGGGCGCCGTCCCTCCAAGTGCATCCATCGAACGTGACATTCGCCACGTCGCCCGTCATCGCCCCAATCAGCACCGTCAGGATCATGCCGCCCCCGCTGAACGTCACGTTGCGGTAGCACAGCCACGACAGCCCGCCGCCCACTGCCTGCGCAACCTCGGGGTAAACCATGTCGCTGATGCACTCACCAATCGGCGGTGGTGGCGATGGCGGTAGGCCAGCAGGCACAGGCGCCGGGACGCACACATCGCCGTGCCCTCCAGCAGCGCACTGGCACTTGCAGTCGCTGACCGCCGTCGTCAGCGGCGCAAAGCAGTCGCCCTCCTTCGTGCACTGCCCGCACGCGGCAACCGTCGTCACGTTGGTGATGCCGTTCAGCTCCAGTCCTGCCGCCGTCGTCACCACACGTCCAAGAACAGTCAGGCACCCAGCAACGAACCGGTAGCCGTCCCCAGCCTGCTTCAGCAAGGATACCGACAACCCCGTCGAGCCCATATTGCAGCCCGTCAGCGTCACCACACTGCTGCCGTCGATGTTCACAGTAGTTATTAGGGAGTAACAGAACATCGCACCCACTCCCACGTCGTTGTCGCGCCAATCCAGCCAGCTTGACTGCTGGACGCTCCAAAAATTGTATGCGTAGATGGCGCAGGCCACGATACCGCTGTTCCCCACCACGCGCAGCACGCTGTGATCCGACACGCTAGCTCCGCGGTGCTGATACAGGAAGCTTGTTCCGGAGGCCATCGTATTGTTGAGCAGCGCAAAAACAGAGTGGTCATTCGCACTGAGACTATTGATGTACAACAGGTTTTCGTACCCATCAAGGCTGCAGTACCGCGCGTACAGCGAGCTGCCACCCACCAGCGTCAGCGTACCGAACGAGTACAAACCAAAACCACCGTACCTCAAGGCATGCGCCCTGACGTTGCTGACCAGCAGCGAAGTTGCAGTCAACACAACGTTCTGCAGAATCATAACACTCCACATGTTGTTCACGGTGTCCGGCAAATGGACCGCGGAAGACTGCACCACGTCAACCTCCGTGACGGCGATGTCGCAGTGCTGCGGGAGGGCAAGTGAAAAAGTGACAATGGAGGACCGCATCACCGTCTGGCTCACGCGGATCAGGACGCCGGCTGACTCGGCCGCCGCAGCACCCCCAACAAACTGCAGCACGGCACCCTCAAGAAATGTGCATCCAGTGAGCGTGATTTTGATGGGGAGATGCAGCGGCATACTGTCAAACGAAAACGTCAGCACAGCACCCACGCCGCTGAATGTCACGCCCTCGTAGCAGTGGTGCGTCTTCCACACGTTCAGCGTAAGGTTCGTCAGCGTCTGGTCCACCACGCGGCTCGTGTCGCCGTCGACAGCTCTCTCCGCCACGGGCGGCACAACCGTGTCGGGCACCTCGAAGGGAAGACACGACGCGCCATGCCATCCGTCCTTGCAGCTGCACGAGCACGAGCCGCGGTCCACCGACTCCGTCCCGGGCATGTAGCACGCCGCGTCGTCGTTGCAAGTGCCGCACCCGAATACCTCCACCACTTCCCCAGGAAACACACCGTCATACGACACCTCCTCACCGCCCTGCAGGTCGCACCCAGCCACAAACCGTCACAGACTCCGTCAGCGTCACGCCACTCACGCAGCCCTGCGAACCACCGCCGGACCTCGCAGGCGGCACGTCGAACGGCAGGCACGCCTCGCCCACGCCGCCGGCACGGCAGCCGCACACGCAGTCGGAGAACGAAGCCGTCAGCGCATCAAAGCACGTCAGCGCGGCCGCACAGCCGTCGCACGGCACCACACTCACGGAGGGCAGGCCGGCCATGCGGTAGTCGCCGCTGCTCTCCAGCACCCGGCCGCCGGCACGGTTGCACTGCACCGACACGACGCCGCTCGTGATTGCCAGCCCGGAGACAAGCGTCGCGCCGGTGGCAGCGCAGCGCGCAATCGACACGGTGCCGCCGCTCAGCGTCACCCCCGACAGCGATGCCACAGACGACGCCTCGCCCACCGCCCACACGTCGTGCAGGTCCAGCCACCCGCCGGCACCGATCGTCCCACCGTCGCAGCGCACCAGCGAGGACGCGACAGACCCCTCGACGCCCACGAAGCGCAGCACCGAATCGGACACCGCGAGGCGCTCTCCAAGCACAAGGCCGCCGCCGCCGCTCACAACAGAGACGTTCGTCACGGAGAACACCGAGTGGCTCCGCAGACTGAGAATCGACGAGGACGCCACACGCATCGCGGACGCGGTCGGACCGCCCGACGCCTCCAGCAACACGCCTCCAGCGACACGCCGTCAAACACCACCGCGCTCGACAGCAGGTCCACACCGCCGACCCGCCCGCCTGCGACGACCTCAGCACAGTGTTGCTCACGCGCAGCTGCGTCTGCAACAGCGATGTCGCGTGCAGCACAAGCGGCGACGCCACCGCGTCCGTCAGCCCGCTCAGCTGCGAGTAGCGCATCGGCCCCGCCGTCACAATCGTCGAGTCACGGACCGTCACGTTCGTGCGTGCCGGCAGGTTGTGCACAAACACAAGCGAGCAGTAGCCGCCGAACAGCCCGCTCACACTAACCTCCAGGCTCCGGTCACTCGCCGTATCGCCGCTGTAGCCCCGCACGTGGATCTGCGCACCGCCGTCGCACACGCAGTTCCTCAGTTCGATGCGCAGCGCGCCGGGAAGCATCGCCGCAACGCCGAACACAACAGCCACGCCGTTCGTGATGTACACGCCGTCCACAAGCACCGTGTCCACGGCGCGGCCAACCGTGATGGCTCTGTCCACCGTGCCGCCCCGCAGTCGCAGCACCACCGCATACACAGCAGGCATCCACGCCGCCACCGCAACCAGCGCCAACACAAAAAGAAGCGCCGCACGCACAGTTACAATAGCCCTGCGCCGCACGCGGTGCCGGCCGCGCGGACACGCATCCACCGCAGACTGCATCCACCGACCCAAACAAGTACAAACAAAGCTGTCGTGGTGTGTCGCACTCGCCCCGTCGAACGTACCTCCTGTCCAACAAATCCCTTTCTACAGATAGCAAATCCAGCGACACAATTCTGCCAGATCGTTATCCCTCTAATACCATTCCTAATACCGCAAGTAATACCCAACACCTTGAAACGATAGTTGTGCTGGTCAAGCCAATTTATCTCCAACTGCTCGGTCAGAGGAAATGGAGGCAAAAGCAACAGCAACACAGTGGCACGCAGCGGCATCCGGCCACAGACAGTCACCGCCACATCACAACCACCGACAAAAAGAAGCGCAGACGCCATCACGCCAGTGACACCATCGCCCTTCCACCGCCAACGCAGCCCCACACAACCACCATGCAGAGTGGCAGGATCCCAGCTAAAAGTAAAATGGCCATTGGCACCGCTCTTGCAGCCAAATGGTTCTACCACAGAGCAGTCCCGATGCCGTGAAAGACGCACAAGAGCCGAGACAGTACCACGTGGCGGCGTTGCAACCGGCAGTCAACGGGCGCGTCCAAGAACATGGTAGTGGTGGCGCGGAAAAGGGGTGGAAAAATCGCCGCTCGCCAGCAGTCAAGGCGTCTTTTCTTGCTCGCACAGGTCAGCATTGCACAGCAAGCAGCGGCATCATACGCGCACACGGCACACACACAAGGACGAATAAAAAAGTAGGGTGGCAGCTGCCACACACGGGGGACAAGGGTCCACACGATCTTGCGGTCTGTTGACTCATAGACGTCCTGTTTGTAATCATGTCGCTGACGCGCACCGCGCGTGTCTGCAGTGGAATGAGAGGAGGATGAGGAGAGAGAGGGGCGCGGTGCGGTCCCTATCCATCTCGGTTGATCGTGACGCCAGCGACACCCTCTTTTCAGATCACCTGCAGCAAAGACCGTCACCGTCAGCGGCGGTCAGCGTCTCCCTCTCC
>NW_001849408.1:0-27602 GCF_000209065.1 Trypanosoma cruzi
GATCCTATTTTTTGTCCTTACTGCCGGGGTTGGCCGCCGCAGGGAATAAAAAAGAGTAGGGCGGTGGCCCCGGACGAGAGATACATGACGACGTGTCGAATTATCCAAGTTGCAGCGGCTGCCCCGGACGAGAGATACATGACGACGTGTCGAATTATCCAAGTTGCGGCGGTCCGCCCCGAACGAGAGATACATGACAACGAATCGATGTATCCACGCTGCGGCGACGGCCCCGTACGAGAGATATATGACGACGAATCGAGGTATCCACGCTGCGGCGGCGCACCCTAAACATGTCGCTTTCGTTTTCCAGGGGACAACGCAAATGTGCTCGATTGTTCGAAGATCGAACTTAACACCTTACGTGAAAATGGGTCGCGCGACCACATTTTTTTTAGCTCAGTGGCAAAACAAGCTCACAATTTCATCCGGGGTGCGGGTTCGAGCCCCGAAGAAGCCTAAGTTTTTTTCCTTTTTTTTTTGGAATTCTTGTTTCTTATTGCTTTTTAAACTTCTGGTTTGCAGGACGGTGTGCGAGTTCTGCAATCGCACTGATTCCATCAGTTTCGTGGTGTGTGCGGCTGCGGCTGCGGTGGTGGCCGCGTGAGAGTGAGTGAGAGAGCGCCATGCACCGCCCGCACACACACTCGTCTTTCACCCACTCTCTGTGTGTGTCCCCTTGCATGGACTCTCGCCCTCACCTCATCCCACGAAGCACACACATAATGTGCCCATTGTATATATTGCATGCACACCCATGCAGGCCCGTTGGTGCTCTCTTTTGCACGACACGCACCGCTGCCGTCCTGCCTGACTGCATGGGCGGAGCACCGTAACTGTTTCTGTTTTGTTTTTATTGCATTGAGTGGGCAACCTCTCTCTCTCTCCCTGTGTGTGTGTTTTGCTTTACGGGAGCAATGAGAGTGTGTGCGCTGGTCGTCCCACGCTTCGGCTTTTTGTTTTGTTTTTCATTGTTTTGTGGTTGAGAGCACCCATTCCGCGGGCTGCGTGTGTGTGTTTGTGTGTGATGATATGAGTAATTTGTGCGTGTGTGCTATCTGCCTCTCTCTGCCGTTGCTTTCTTCTGACTCTCTTGTGGCGCACAGCTGCTCTGCAATTATAGGCGCTGCCAAACACACAAGCACATGCACACACATGCCGTGTTTAAAACGCTGAGAATGCACGCACGCACAGGATTGTGGCTGCGGAGGCCCTCGCGAGGGGCGAAGAAGCCTGCGTTTTGTTTTTTTGACATGTTGCTCGGTGTGTGCTGACGCGTGACGAATAACAACACGCCCCAATAAGCAGAAAAGAAGTAAAACAAAATGGCACTGAGCGGCACACCGGTAAGCCAAAAATACGCAATCACCAATAAAAAAGCCGGCGATCACCCAGCAGGCACATCAAGCCTCCTAAAACCAACCTGGAATAGACAAAAAAAAGGGGGCAATCATAGAAAACAAAGATCCGCCCCCCCAAACAGGAAAAGCATTAAAAAAACGCGATCCTATTTTTTGTCCTTACTGCCGGGGTTGGCCGCCGCAGGGAATAAAAAAGAGTAGGGCGGTGGCCCCGGACGAGAGATACATGACGACGTGTCGAATTATCCAAGTTGCGGCGGTCCGCCCCGAACGAGAGATATATGACGACGAATCGAATTATCCACGCTGCGGCGGCGCACCCTAAACATGTCGCTTTCGTTTTCCAGGGGACAACGCAAATGTGCTCGATTGTTCGAAGATCGAACTTAACACCTTACGTGAAAATGGGTCGCGCGACCACATTTTTTTTAGCTCAGTGGCAAAACAAGCTCACAATTTCATCCGGGGTGCGGGTTCGAGCCCCGAAGAAGCCTAAGTTTTTTTCCTTTTTTTTTTGGAATTCTTGTTTCTTATTGCTTTTTAAACTTCTGGTTTGCAGGACGGTGTGCGAGTTCTGCAATCGCACTGATTCCATCAGTTTCGTGGTGTGTGCGGCTGCGGCTGCGGTGGTGGCCGCGTGAGAGTGAGTGAGAGAGCGCCATGCACCGCCCGCACACACACTCGTCTTTCACCCACTCTCTGTGTGTGTCCCCTTGCATGGACTCTCGCCCTCACCTCATCCCACGAAGCACACACATAATGTGCCCATTGTATATATTGCATGCACACCCATGCAGGCCCGTTGGTGCTCTCTTTTGCACGACACGCACCGCTGCCGTCCTGCCTGACTGCATGGGCGGAGCACCGTAACTGTTTCTGTTTTGTTTTTATTGCATTGAGTGGGCAACCTCTCTCTCTCTCCCTGTGTGTGTGTTTTGCTTTACGGGAGCAATGAGAGTGTGTGCGCTGGTCGTCCCACGCCTCGGCTTTTTGTTTTGTTTTTCATTGTTTTGTGGTTGAGAGCACCCATTCCGCGGGCTGCGTGTGTGTGTTTGTGTGTGATGATATGAGTAATTTGTGCGTGTGTGCTATCTGCCTCTCTCTGCCGTTGCTTTCTTCTGACTCTCTTGTGGCGCACAGCTGCTCTGCAATTATAGGCGCTGCCAAACACACAAGCACATGCACACACATGCCGTGTTTAAAACGCTGAGAATGCACGCACGCACAGGATTGTGGCTGCGGAGGCCCTCGCGAGGGGCGAAGAAGCCTGCGTTTTGTTTTTTTGACATGTTGCTCGGTGTGTGTTGACGCGTGACGAATAACAACACGCCCCAATAAGCAGAAAAGAAGTAAAACAAAATGGCACTGAGCGGCACACCGGTAAGCCAAAAATACGCAATCACCAATAAAAAAGCCGGCGATCACCCAGCAGGCACATCAAGCCTCCTAAAACCAACCTGGAATAGACAAAAAAAAGGGGGCAATCATAGAAAACAAAGATCCGCCCCCCCAAACAGGAAAAGCATTAAAAAAACGCGATCCTATTTTTTGTCCTTACTGCCGGGGTTGGCCGCCGCAAGGAATAAAAAAGAGTAGGGCGGTGGCCCCGGACGAGAGATACATGACGACGTGTCGAATTATCCAAGTTGCGGCGGTCCGCCCCGAACGAGAGATATATGACGACGAATCGAGGTATCCACGCTGCGGCGGCGCACCCTAAACATGTCGCTTTCGTTTTCCAGGGGACAACGCAAATGTGCTCGATTGTTCGAAGATCGAAATTAACACCTTACGTGAAAATGGGTCGCGCGACCACATTTTTTTTAGCTCAGTGGCAAACAAGCCCACAATGTCATCCGGGGCGCGGGTTCGAGCCCCGAAGAAGCCTAAGTTTTTTTCTTTTTTTTTTTTTTGGAATTCTTGTTTCTTATTGCTTTTTAAACTTCTGGTTTGCAGGACGGTGTGCGAGTTCTGCAATCGCACTGATTCCATCAGTTTCGTGGTGTGTGCGGCTGCGGCTGCGGTGGTGGCCGCGTGAGAGTGAGTGAGAGAGCGCCATGCACCGCCCGCACACACACTCGTCCTTCACCCACTCTCTGTGTGTGTCCCCTTGCATGGACTCTCGCCCTCACCTCATCCCACGAAGCACACACATAATGTGCCCATTGTATATATTGCATGCACACCCATGCAGGCCCGTTGGTGCTCTCTTTTGCACCACACGCACCGCTGCCGTCCCGCCTGGCTGCATGGGCGGAGCACCGTAACTGTTTCTGTTTTGTTTTTATTGCATTGAGTGGGCGACCTCTCTCTCTCTCTCCCTGTGTGTGTGTGTTCTGCTTTACGGGAGCAATGAGAGTGTGTGCGCTGGTCGTCCCACGCTTTTTTTTGTTTTATTAGGATATTGTGAAGAGAATGATCGCGGGAGAGCTGGCTAACTTTATTAATAAATATTTATCCTGATAAAACGAATGCACTTCTTTATGATACTTTTCCTATCTTATGGACGTGGGAAGAACACGGCTTTAAGGGGCAAGGAAGTGATAGCAGCTGGATATTTTTTTTTATTTTTTTTATTCGCAGATATAGCGAGGTTGTTTTAAGGAAATGGATTTGGTTCATTTTACACGGCCTCCGAGCGGAGCGATATTGGCGCCCGTCTTTCGTACTTGGTATGCTAACATGGCACCAACGAGGTGCGGATAAGGTTCATTGATGGAAACGGGCCGTCGCTGCGGCAATAACAGGCTTACACTTGATTTCGGGATCTACCACCAAACCCGAGGAGGATTCGAGCGTTACAGGACACATGTTGCGAATCCCCGGGCGCCTCAAGTAGCAAATTGTGGGACTCAGTTGATCCCGCCCATCGTGTGTGTGCGGCCCGGGAGTTGGGGATCCAACAACGGCTCACCATTGCTGAAAAGGAGCGCTTGAGCGCGGGCCACACCCACGCCACTGCTGACGTGCAGAATCGAGGCGCTCAGCTTAACTCGCAGGTGGAAGAGGCGCATAACAAACTATCGGTGCGCGAATCTAACATTGCGTCCGCCGGCGGCCTTCATGCAGAACGAGAATACGCGGTCGCCGGACGCGAACAGCAGTTGGAGGCGACCCGTGCCAAACTCCACGAACGAGAGACACGCGTTATCGCAAGAGAGGCGCAGCGATCCGCGTGGGAGGCGGAGACGGCGGGCAGGGAAGAAGCCCCGCCACTCGGAGACGCCCGACAGATGGACCCGTCACGCGGCAAAACACGGTCGAAGATGGCGTTACCGCACAACCGCATCACACGCATCGCTTGATGGCGGGCTGTGCGCCGTCACGCACGGCCCAACGGAGCCAGGCCGAGAAAAGACGGCCACAGACGTCTCAGGGCAATTTTGGTGGCCACATTTCCATCCCTCGTTGCCTTTGCCTTCCCGCACATCCCTCTTGGAAGCAAATTCCGCTACAGAAAAGGAGGAACCACATTTCTGTGCATTTGACGTCACCACTTGGCCCCCGCGTGTTTGGAATGAGGGCGTCTCGAAACTTTTTTGACACCCTGGACGCATACGATTATTGGTAACAGGCGGAGGACCAGACTAAACTTTCCTTCGACAGTTTGGTCGCGTGGACGGGAGTGATGGAAGCTGAGCGGGGCCTCTCCTATCATGAAATTGGGCAGGATTTTACTGCAGGAATTCCGGATGCAGCTCATGATGGCGTCCGAACCCGACATCCCGTACCCCAAACTGCGCGCCCGTCTTCATACCGCCGTTCATGAGGCTGACGTCTTTGCGAGGGCGACCCAGCCTTTCATGGAACGGCGAGGTGCGCAACGATTGTCGCGATGTCGATTGTGTGGCGTTTATGGACACGACGCGTCTGCAAGCAACGTCCGGGGCGCAACCAGAGGAATTACTCACAGCGCAGACGGCCGTAAAAAAAAGGCAACGGAGCGTATCCGCCAACGACGCTCGACCGTGGTACGACGAATCACCGACATCCCCGCTTTGGGCCAGCTACATGAGGAAGGCGAACGAGGTGGCGCGAGAACTGTGTGCGCCGTCAAAGCGGGAGCAGAGAATGTCCCTAGCGGGGCAATTTACAGCCTTTTGCTGCACGCACGAACTGCCGATGAACGAGGAGAGCTGCGCGGCCTTTTGATTGCAATATTAGATGTGGCGCCATGGACTCGACCGCAGTACGCCAGGACGCTGCGGTCCATGTTTGAAATGTATCTAACCCCGCTGGGCATGATGATTCTGGGGTTACAAAAAGTTGCGGCGCAATGGGAGACGAAACAGGCGCGCCCCTTGACAGAGGAAGAGATGAATCAATTTATCCGCAGCCGGACCGATTGGAGGGAACGTGTTGTCTTACGACTTGCGTGGATAACGGCGAGTCGTTGGTCCGAGATTGCGGCCTTAACCCCAAAAATTCCACCCTGGAGCCGGACGGGACCTTAATTTTGAATTGGTGCGTGGCGCCGAAGACGGCGAAAGCGGATCCCCACCGAGCCTCGCGGTTCGTGAGGATGCGAGGGCAGGGCGCGTTCGACACTATGAATTTATGCAGGAAACTTCGACGCAACGAAGAGCTCACGAACCTGACGACTGCCCACTTGGAGCGAGCTCTGGCCTATTGGAATGCCGCGGCGCATTCCACAAAACGGGGTGCGTCGAGGCATGCCGCTCAAATCGTGGAGAAACACAATTTGGACCCACACGTGATCTCGCAGTTGGCGAGGCACGTCGACCCGTTCGAACTTCCCCAGAATACACTGAAATATTTGGGGAAACACACCACAGTGCTGACCCAGGTGTCGTCGCTGGTCACATTGATGTGAAGGAAGGAACTGCGGAAGGGCAGGAACCCTGGCTGAGAGCGGAGGAGCGTCTTTTCCATGATTTTTATCATCACGCTGCCACAATTAAGCGGCGCGCGACAAGGACGCGTCTGGCCATTCCACAAGATGAACACACTATCCCGTTACAGCAGGTTAACGTGCCCGTATTGAATACCAAAGTGGATCAATGGCCGGTTGAACCCGGCTACCTTGGAGAGGCTCATGCAAGTTTGGGGACTCGTCGGGCGGTCCCATTTCCCTCCGCCTTCCTCCGGTAAGGCGCGCGAAGGCTCACGGAGGATTCCAACCGCTGACGCGCGTTTGTTACGAAAGGCGGAAATTATCGAGAACGCTTTGTCCACAATAACAGGCGGATGGATAATACCTTTTTCGGTTGTGGAGGAAAAAACCACCGGTTTACGACGACGATGGATCGCGTGGCCACGCGACAAGAACAGAGACGACACTTATGAGGCGAATGTTCCTCTTTTACACATTTCCCATTATTTGTCACCTGTGATGGCTGAGGCCGCTTACTGCCTGGAATTAAAGGCATCCCCTTTTCATTTCTCTTTACCACGGGAGACTCGGCATCCCTTTCGATGCCGCGTGGAGGACGGCACGCTGGTGGAGCTTACACGGCTCCCAATGGGATACAAGGCCAGCCCAGAAATTCTCCAGATTATTGTTTCTTCGGCAATTGCGGGGTGACGACGGTGGTTCACTCCCTCTGGACTGCACCTCCATTGGTGCGCATCGGCGTTTGGATCGGTAATATACGCATTGCAGTGTCTAAAAGCGATGTGGCATTGTGGGAGGCCCAAGTGCTTCGTAATGCGGACGGCTTCACGCTACGATGGGAGAAGATCGCGAATCCGGCGGCACGCAGCACACCTTCCTGGGGGTGCATTTTGATCATGCTCACCGGGCGGTATCCCTGAGTGACAAGTTTGTCCGGTCTGTGCGCGCCATGCCGACGCTCAATTCTTTGACCATTTCGGAAATGGAGGTTGTGGCGTCACGCTTTTTATATGCGGCGTCCATTTTGGGCACGCGTTTATGCGACTGCCACTTTTTCATCAAGGCAGTTCGACGGCGATTATCCGCACTTAACCGGGGGATTGTGCTGGAGACATCCCCGGCGAACGTTCCGCCGGCAGCGGCTGGTTTGAGCGAGAGATTACGACAAATGATCGAGAATAATTGTAGACGGAACATCAAGCCCACGGAAAAGGCGTCAGCCGCCATCATCACGGATGCGTCGCTTCATGGATGGGGAGCCGTTTTTATTCCAAAATTCGGCGACGTTAAAATTGCCGGAGGGAAATGGGAGAAGAGGAAGCCTTTTCTTATCATGCAGGCCGAGGTGCGTGCGGTACGGTTGGCCTTATCGGCCTTTCCCGCCATATTGATACCCACCACTGGAGTTTTGGGTGGACAATACTTCGCTGCAAGGAGCGGCGAATAAAGGCAGCCCAAAATCACACGCGTTGACGTGGGAGCTGCAACGGATATATGAATTTTTGGGCTCTCGCGGAATACAGGCATCCTTTGCATACGTGCGATCCGCGGAAACCCCCGCAGACGGCATGCCACGCGGTCGCGTGTTTTACGCTTCAGCACTTGGCAAAAGGGAGCGGCGG
The DNA here is from genome assembly GCF_000209065.1 of Trypanosoma cruzi. NCBI lineage: Eukaryota > Euglenozoa > Kinetoplastea > Trypanosomatida > Trypanosomatidae > Trypanosoma > Trypanosoma cruzi. Next base: position 7,839 of record NW_001849408.1, read on the forward strand.
GGTGTTGTGGCTGGAGGACCCCAAAGTCTGCCAATTCGTAAGTAATAAATATTTCAGATCCTATCCGAGTTCAAAAGGCCACGTGAGCGGTCAATAGAATATATATATATATATATATATATATATTATCAGAAGAAAATATTGAGGCAATTAACTGCCTCTTCGATACCCTCCTTTTTCCCTTTCTTTTTTGCTTTCTTGAGATAATTTCAGGATCCGGCCAGTGGCCCAGAATATTATTCGCTTTGTACCTTTTTACGAGATTACAATTTTGAATCATGGACGGACGGTTCTCCATCTCTCGCTGGACTCGCATCCGGGTCCGCTGCACTATTATACGGCCCCACAAAAAGAAATGATCTCCCTGTGGAGGTCCATCGTGCAGCAGCTGGCAGGCTCGCATGCTCGTAGAGAGCGGAGTGCCTTGCCACTGAAAATGGCTTTAGACACTTCATGCCTCCTCGTCTGGGAAACATCCCAATCGCCCACACGAATACTGGTGGCTACGGAGTCCCTGTCGGCAATTGAGGCACACCGCACCGGTCCATTGGCCGTGCGAGACCACGTTACCGAAGAAATTTGGATTATGCTACTTTTCTTGATGAAGCGAGGTCACTCTGTAGAATTTATGTTCTCCCCTTCGCGCTGCGGTATTCCACGGAATGAGGCCGCTGGCGAAGAAGCCGCGGTTGCAAGTTCCCTCCCCGCAATGGGGTATCCCAATCGGGCACGTGGACTTCCTTACCGCCGTCGAGAGGTTATGCTGGAAGGAAGTCTCGGAGGAAGAAGAAGGCGCACACACCACAATACAGGCGCTCGTCGGTATAGCGAAAACTCTATTAATTGTGTCCGGCCAAATGTTGTGCCACGACCCGCAGCTCTGCGCACAACTGCGATGCGACTCCTGCCCACTCTTCGGTAGAATGGCACACGCCCTGCAGATTACAGGCAGCCCTTTATGTCGGTAGCGCCTTCCCTCCCTCACCGAGGAGATCGACCCGCTCCTGCCTCCGGAACCTCCACCTGGTGTGTCGACGGCAACTCCTCGTAGAATGACGAGCAGCGGATCAACGTCGCCCTGCCCAAGCTGCAGCAGCGTCTTCTCGTCCGTCCACAATATGGAGGTACACGCCCGACGCACCAACCCTGGCACTCCAATAGTTGGAAAAGGCCTCGCATGCGGGTCCCGCGACAGCTCCACGGTCTCCCCAACAAGTGCTTCACGCGCAGGTCATTACCGAAAATGTCAAGCGTATCAACGAGCAAAAAACAAAAAGCGCAACTCTGCAAGCTCCAATGGCAACCATAGCCCTCCAGCCACTCCGCTACTGCAACCACCACCAGCCGCTGAGCCGCCTGACGGTCCACGGGAAACTCTATCGCAGATGCTGTGGAAAAGTCCTTGTCTTCGACAACCGAGTGTTGAACTATTTGAGGATACCCCTTCTCGTACGACATCACCCTTCGAAACGGAAAAAATAGCCACGTTTCTACGGACATTCCTCAGGCCATTAACGAACAGTGGCCGCAACGGATATATGAAAAAGTTCCCTTTTCTCAGTATAAAAAGACGTCATCGTTACAGTCACAATTTTCACACAATGAAATCATTGCGCAAGGACGCTCTGAGCCGCAATAATTCCTGGCATCATCCATTTCTCTCGTCGACACGTTGATGCGGATAGGTGCCCATCCATTCCTCCCGACGACGGTGTATGTCTGCGACGCACCCTCTGCTCCAAAAGGCACGTCCCTCACCACAGCCGGGATCGACTTTGCCCTGTCGGCACGCATCGCTTTGTCAGAGAAGCAGGAGTACGTCAGGCTGGAAGCAAAGCACCAGCCGGTACAACACACCGCATGCATAATCCCAAAAAGCACCAGCAGCGCTGGAGGCCGCGGGGTGACGTGAAACAACTGACGCACGGCATACGCACAAAAAAACCTAGTGGCCCGACAAGAATACAAGAGGGTGACACTTTTGAAACAATGAAACAATATGAGAATATAAGAAGGGAAGATTAAAGTGTCCGCTGTCACAGCATGCCGCAGTTCAAAAAGTAAAATGGGTGCACTTAACCACAACACAAGTAAAACAATGAAAAAAGAACAAAAAAAAAAAACAAAGCGTGGGACGACCAGCGCACACACTCTCATTGCTCCCGTAAAGCCCAACAGGGAGAGAGAGAGAGGTCGCCCACTCAATGCAATAAAAACAAAAACAAAACAGTTACGGTGCTCCGCCCATGCAGCCAGGCAGGACGGCAGCGGTGCGTGTCGTGCAAAAGAGAGCACCAACGGGCCTGCATGGGTGTGCATGCAATATATACAATGGGCACATTATGTGTGTGCTTCGTGGGATGAGGTGAGGGCGAGAGTCCATGCAAGGGGACACACACAGAGAGTGGGTGAAAGACGAGTGTGTGTGCGGGCGGTGCACGGCTCTCTCTCACTCACTCTCACGCGGCCACCACCACTGCAGTAGTAGCCGCAGCCGCAACAACAAGAGGAAGAAGCAAAAGAGGGGAGGTGGCGTGGGAGGCCGCGGTGCTGCCGTCACTGTCGCCTGTATTTGCGGTGGCATTTGTACGAAGGGCGTTTGTATCCTTCGCGGATTCTTCGCCATTTTCCGCGGGGTGTTCATGCTGTTGATGTTGTTGGACTTGTGCTTCATCACTTTGCTGCTGCTTTTCATGATCTTCTCCCTCTTCTTCTTTTTCTTCTTCTTCTTGTCGTGTGTGTTCAGCGCCGGATGTCGTTCCTGCCGGTCCTTCGGGTGGCGAGGAGTCGTTAGCCGCTGCTGCAGCAGACGACTGATCTCCTGTTGAAGAGTCCCCTGTTGTTTTAGTTGGATTACTGCCTGAGGACCCCGCTTCACCACCACTGCTGCTAGCTGAAGAATCAACAGCAGGAGCAGCAGGAGGAAGAGCACCAGGAGAAACAGCAGGAGGAGGACCAGGAGGAGAAGGAGGATGAACGGGAGCAGAACCAGAAGAATTGCCACCGCCTCCACCAGAAGGACCAGGAGGAGGAGCAGGGGCGGGAGGAATGCCACCGCTGCCTTGACCTCCAGCAGAAGTTCCACCGCCTCCACCAGCATCAGAATCTCCACCTGTATCAACAGCACCAGAAGAGGCACCAGAAGCCCCGGCAGCGCCAGCAGAAGCAGAAGGAGAAGCACCTTCTCCAGCCGAGGCTTCGACGGCAGTAATGGGCAGTACTGACCGCAAAGGCATCGTAATCACAGTTTTATTACATCCGTCAGGCATGTGGGATCCATTCTCACCCAACACTCCCGAGGTTATGCAAACACCCAGTGCGTTGGTGTCAACGTCCCTCGCATAAACACCGCCGGCAACGCACCACAGCACGCAGAGGGCACACACCAGCAGCACACGGCCAGTCATCATCATCGCCATCACTCCTGTCACTTGCGTGTAGCCTTCAGCACAAACTAACTCCCCGTCAACGCAAAAAGCAAAGGGAGAGACAAGTCACACAACCACGCACCGTCCCATCCAGCAATGAGAGTCACACACCACAACAACAATTGGGTGGGCGCGGCTCAACAACAATCAAAAAAAAAAAAAAAAGAGGAGCGCTCCTCGCCGTGCACCGTTCCTCACACTCCCACAGTCACCATTACTGTTATTCCCTCTCTCCTCAGTCCCTCACAGGCACGACACGCTCACTTCAACACGCGCACCTCCCAGCACACGCAGTCCGTCATGCGCTCCCGCTGCGCCGCAACATCCGCCACTTCCTCCCTCAGTCCAACAGCTCCTTTTCCTCCACGTCCCTCACAATCGCCGGCATGCCCCGGCCGTGCAACACACACAGCGCCACAACGTCGTGCCGCCTCTCCTCTCCAATCATGAGCGCTACGCCCAATGCGTGCTGACACACGTGCTCCATGCGCCGCAACCACATGCGGATCAGGTTGGCCGTCATGCACTGCATCTCGTTGTCCTCCTTGTACTTGAAGCAGACCCTCACATCCTCTCAATACACGGCCTGGAAACTGCGAGAGGCTGCCGAGAGGTGCCATTTTTGTGGAAGAACACAATGTGCGGAAACAACGGCCACCCTCACTCACTCAACTCTCCCACACACAAGGGCGGTGCCATGGCGAAGAGAAGCCCGCCGCACAGCACATGCACAAGGACACATGCAATAGCCGTGCCACCGACGTCGCACCGCAGGATAGAGCCATGCGGACAGCAAACACACGGCCTCAAAGAGAGGGACGGGGCACATCCAAGTGCATACCGCAGTCCTTCACTTCTCCCTTCACCGGCGGGTTGGCGTCCCACACCCACAAATGAGGCACGGCGCACACCACCCGCTCCCCTTCGAGTGCACTCAGCAGGTCGTCGCCCAGTCACCCTCCTGCCATCGCAAAGGGGAGCACAAACAATCGTCGTCGCGGAACATCGATGCCTCCAGCAGGAAAGAAGAGAAAGAAAAGGAACGAGGGCATGTCAACTGCACAGTCAGCAGAGGGACAACAAAAGAGACACGGAGACACACAGTGACAGCAGATACGGTAACTACAGAAACAAGCCGCAGGGATTTAAAAAAGAAAAAAAAAAGGGGTGGAGTCCGGGATAACTCCCAAAAGTAAAAGAAAAAAATAATGGAAAAATTGATGCGGCAGGACTTTTATTTCATGTGCCATGCAGCACGAGGCGACCGTGTTTTTATACATGTTGCCCGCACCAAGAAAAGAAAAAGGGAAATTAAAATAAATAAAAGAAATTGCACTGTTCCACCAGCCCACAAAACATCCTTCACATTTCATGCAGCAATCGGCCTGTTCTTCCAATTCGTGTTTCGTGCAGTCCGTGGAACGCGCAGCCGAAGGGCCGGCACCGCGTTTGGGCGACAAGAAAGCAAACAAGAGAGGGAAACACGTCGCTCATCACGGTGTGAATCAGCCGAACATTACGCAAAGAAAAAACAACAGTACTTACTACTCCAGCTGAACTGCATTAAAAAGACATTTAAAAGTAAAAACATTAAAGAAATAAAAGATAGGTGAAAAAGGGTGGGCAATGCGGCATGTATTCTCCGTGAGGCGTCGCAAATCCACACTCCGTGGCTCAGAAAACTGTCACCACCCAAATACAATCCCAGTAGAAGCAGCAACACACAAGACACGCACACACGCACGGTGTTGTTACCGCTTAAATCACGCAGTGTCAATTTCACGTCGTTGGGAGAGGCGAGGTGGTCGTCGGGACTCACGCCACTCCACACCCTGCGAGGTGACTTTTTGTAGTGGGGATTCGTGTCCAGGGGCGTTGTGCCCATTCATTTCTCTTCCGTAATATCCCCAGCAATTTGCTCTCTGAGGCTGTCAACTACTCGAATCTTCTCGGGTGGTGTCGGAGCCGCTTCCCTCGTCGGAACGGGGTCTCTGTCCTTGAGTGCACGCATCGCAGTGGAGTTCAGTGGGCGGCTGTACAGAAAAACGTTCGTCACCGTCACATGAGATTAGTGCCCACAGCACGCCCCAAAGCAAAACCATAGGACCTCAGGTGGCTTCTGACCTGTTAACAGCACTTCTTCCTATTCCGCCCCCAGCAACTGACCATCAATGTGCACAGAGGCCTTCTTGCCTTGCAGCATGAGTGCCACTTGGTATTCTTCCTTCTTCGGCTCCCAAGTGCTGCTCCGTGTTGTTGTCGTGCCTTCGAACGCCGTCTCCCACTTCTTATTGTGGCTGCACGACAGTCCCATGGTATGATTGGACGCAGTGTTCGCCAACACCGCAGTCAGTGGAGGAGTGTTCCCACTCGGAGCCTCTTCGATGGTCACCGACACCACAAGTGTGAAGTGGTCGCTCAAGAATACATGACGCACATTATTAACCCGAGTGTTCACAGGCCATATTGCCCTGGACTCAATTCCCGTGAATCGGAGCCCATCGTTGTTCTTCACTGCATTCGTCACCGTCGCATGCAGGCAAAGGTACTCGTCGTTCCACCTGTCATCACTGGCCGCATCGGACAAAACTGCCACAAGACCCGCCGTGGGTGTAGACAAGCTGGAGAAGAAAACGTCCTTTTGCATCCAAGTGCTGAAGACGGACTTGATTGTACTCAGTTCCTCCGTCAGGCGGGAAAGTAAAATGACACGGCCCTCACCGTTGCCCTCCGTTGTAAAAGATGCAAACTGCCATCCGAGTGCAGCAGGGTGCTGGCGAGCTCCCAATTCACAGCATTGTCCGTGACAACCGGTCCAACGTAAAACGAGCGGTTGCTGTCCGTGACCCAAACGTAAAGCGGATTGGCCTTATTCTCCACCGAGGCGTACCCTCTCTGAGTGTACAGCATGACCTTCCCTTTCCTCAATGGTCGCGGTGATGAGGGCATCCACATGCAGGCTTTCCTTCTGATAGTCTCCCGATCCTGAGTTGACCCACACGCCTAAAAGCTTCCCGATAGCCTCCGTCCACGCTGTCCCCATGTCACGCGACTCGTACACCCTCTGGCCATTCTCACTGTCAACAATCATGAGAAGTGAACCCTCCCACTCGGTGACGCGGGGGTTAAGGCATTCCGCAGGGGACATGCCCTCAGAGAGCGCCCAGGCACTGCCGTTGTCCGTCGAGTAAATGGTCATGGAGCAAACGTATTCTGCCTCATTCTTCGCCATCAGAGGAAACAGGAAGGTGCCATCCTCCATCACAACACCTGAGCCACCAGAAGCAATGAGCTCCGTCCGTTCGCCTTCGTGAGAAGCAGAAGAGATCAGTTTCAAGAGTGTTTGGGGTCGCCCCATTCGATCCGTTCACTCTGCTTGCCACCCGTGGGATTCGTGACATCACCCACAACCAGTTCCAGCTCCAAGCCGCCCTCTCTCCAGCACCCACCTTCATAGGACACATCAGAGCCTCCCGCAAGAGGAAACACTCCGTGGCCCTTCGTGATCGTTGTGGAGTGGTGCACAACACCCAAACTCTCCTCTCCCTCCGCTGCTCCAAGCACAGTGTGTGAGCTCCATGTATCTTTTATTGACCCCACCAACAAGAGTGGAACAATTCCACGCAGGGTCAATGTGCCCCGCAACAACATCAGAAGAAAAGGGCTTAGTTAGTTGACCACATTGATATCCGGCATCCAAATGTGACCTTCGGCAAAAGCAGCAATTACTCCACCAGCTCTGACGAGAAAGGGTAAAACAAATGAATCCCTTGACGTGCCTGGAACAACCTCATCCCTCAGCTGCAACACCTTCTTCCGTGAAAAAAATGGATCGACCCTCTCCGGCTCCTGAACGCTTCTTAAATCATTCTTGCCATCATTATCCTTTGCAGGCGTGGCTCCACAAGTACCGCAGCACATCAACACAACAAGGAAGAGCAGCACCGCGAAAGCAAACACACGCCGCGACATGTTGGGCCTCGGCGGCTCACTCTCTCCTCCTTCCATCCTCCTTCCGCTGGATCCGGTCACGCGGCGACGGTTGTGTGTGCGGGGCGCCATGACAGCAGCAACACGTGAGAGCATATAAATATGTGTGTGTGTGGGCGGTGTGTGTGCTGTTGTTGGTCCCCTCAGAGCCTTCGAATTTCACAGTATCGATTCGCATTTGTTTTCCTTCTTCGTGTGTGTTTGCGCGCAAGAAATCAAATTAAACTTTAAAAAGCACCAAAACAGAGCGTGGCAGGGGAGTGGGTGGCGCCGCCATCCACAGTGTAACACACCAGCGTCGTCGTAACCGCGACAGTAATTAATCTCCCCGTCCACAACGGCTCAAGCACTGTGAGGCCGCACACAGAATCAGAGACACTGACGTTTGCGCACGGGCCAATACACCCTCCGGCAAGCAGCACCAACCAACAGACAGACAGCAGAAAGTAAGTGCAAGAAAAATACCAAGTGCTGCGGGATCCTTGCAAGCAGCGCTCCCTCACTGCAAGGCCTTTAAAGCGTTCCTCGCTGCAACATCCCCACCACTCCTTCGGCGTGTCGGTGGATTTTCCCGTTCACCGGAACAAAAACAGCGGGATGCTTCGGCAGGGCTCGAAGACACACAGAGCGCACCGTCGACGCGATCAACGGGCGCAGGCTCTCGTGAAGTGAGATCCCACAACCGTGATCCCTCCATTGACTCTCCTGGACGTGGAGGAGGCATGAAATGTCCTCCTCTCTACAGTAGTCCCGAAACGCAAAAAATCCGCAGGACATCCCGCGCAGCCGCGGCCTCCTCAGCAGCCCGACAGTCCACGCCGCCGCACCGCTCCTCAAGAGGTCGCCAGGCCCGGTAAGGCAAGCAAAAGGGGACCAGCAATTCGTTCAGGGCGTTCAGCAAAATGGGGTGCAGCAGTCGGGTGAGTGCGGCCCATCCACGTCCTCCCCCTCAACCGACCCACCACACAGTCGGATCACGCACCCAAAAAGAGCAGTGGCGCCCAAAAAAATAACAGTGACACTAACGCCTCGTGCTCTCCTCAATGTAGTTCCACGGCACACACGAGGCATCACAAGAAGGGACAAATACCTACATCCCGTCGGCATAAGCACGGAAATAAAGCGCGGATTTTGCCCCGTGAACTCCCATCCAAATCGTCTCGGCCGCAGAGTGTCTGTCACCGACCCTCAGGAAGGGCTGATGTATCGACTGCCGCTGACCGATCTCCGGCGATTGCAACAAAAAGAGCCAATGTCTCCCAAGGTCCGTCATCACCCTTTCCTCCCATTGAAAGGAAAAAAGCAAAGTGACGGTGTGGGCGTGTCTAGCTGACAGAAATGGAGGAAGTGACTCCAGCAGCGGAACAAATTGAGCGAATCCTCCTCCCAAATCCTTCAAAGAGACCGGTCGATCAGCTGCCGAGGTTGACGGCGCGGAGGACAACACCTTGAATGCATGGAGCGCTGCAGCAGCCCGAATATATTCTGCAATATCCGCGGTCAGTCCATGAACGTACAACAAAGGGACAGCAAGTGCAAGGGGGCGTGTGAACCCGTCAGTGATCACCCGCGCCGGAGGATCGCCACTCCCACCCTCCAAGGGCACCTCAACGACGTCAAATATTTCCACCGCGTGGCATAAATTAGTGCCTTGCAGCACCCCATGCAGTGCAGCAATAGAAAACCATCTCGAACACGGCGTGCGACAAAGATACCAAAGGAAGGTGCAGCAAATGTCCTCCACATCTCAGCAGCTCCAATCATCCAGTGAAAGGCAGGAGCGTCATACAGCACCCACGGACTCAGCAAATATGGCGTCAAAAGGCAGCGAGATGTCAGATGTCAAAAGGCCCGCATTTCTTTCCCCCGTGATACTTCCACGGATGAATACAAATGCCGTGCACTGTGGCCTCTCGACCCCTTCAAGGCAACGTTGCAGCCACATGGCGATGGCCCAACGTGGCTGGCAATCAGATCCAGTCGTCGCGGCAAAACAGTACAGAAAGTAGGGTGGTGAGCACGCACATTCGCCTCGTCGATGCCTGCCTCAGCTGCAAGAGTGAAACTCGTCTTCCCAACAGCCGCGCTTCGGGTGTCTGAAACACCTGCCCTCACACCGGCAATGACATCTGCAAGCGCCTGTAATTCCTCGACACCGCCCATCAGAAAAAAAAAAAACGGCACTCAACCCCTGCTGCCACACATCCCTCGTAACCATTTGCAAACTCGTCATCCAGCAGAAACACCCCAACAACATAACAAGAAGACCGTGCATTGCTGGCAAGGGTCAAGAACACGTTGCTTTCATCCTGCTACAGATGATTGTGCCTCCTGCGTAACGCGGCTACAAGTACGCGGTACGCCGCCACCGAAACGGTGGGCATGTTGCCCCATGTCCCTCCCTCACCACAGGGGTCCAAGAAGCGCAACAGACCATCCTCTCAGCGAAGAAAAAGCCCAATGGAGCGGACACTGCAGTGTGCGGACCACCCAGAAGAAACTCCCTCAGAGAACAAATGCTCTTGAATGCCCTTCAGAAGAGATCAGCGGGTTGGCCGTGAAGCCGATAGACACCGGAGAGCCACCTGCTCTGCACGCATTCAATGACGCAATCGAGAGTGCAGTGTTACAGGTCACATCAAAAATCCCATTCTCGTCTCCTTCTGTGCGGGCACGACAGTCCTGCCATCATCCCTCGCCCTCACAAACTATTCCACAGGGTTCATTGACCAAATACCGCCACACTGCGATATGCCACCGGATAAGTGATCCCCATACCGCACACAATAATAAAATGTTCCCCACGTCGAGGACCGCAGTGAAAACGAGCACAACGATGAGTAACACAAGAGTTGTCTGTGCTCGAATTCATCACAACACTCTAGCCCCCGTTGGTTCAGGCCTCTGCCACACGAAGAGGCACAGATGTAACATCATTTGCACGCAACAGAGTGAAATCCGCAAGAACGTTGTCAGAGTCATACAGGACGCAGCAACCACCAGCCCGGTCAGTAGCCGTTGTGGGCATATTCCGCAAAACATGGTCCACGCCCACATGAAAATTTGTTGTCCAGCTGCACAAATAATTTATTGTTGGGCCAAGCAACGTGGACCAAAAAAGACAACACCCGTCGATATTCGGTCGTAAAACCGCCAGTAAGAACCATCGATTGGAATAAACACCAAAGCCACCAACGGCCAACAAGAACTGCAACAAGGCATTCGTACTTCAATCAAAGAACGTATTCTTCTCCTCCATGAAGAAAAAAAAAAACAATATTTTTCCTCCTTACAGAGCCTTCCAGCAATGAAACACCATCATGCAATCCGCCCTTATCGGCATTACTCAGGAGCATAAGAACTGTGCAACGCGTAGAGGGCGCTGCAATCAGGCAAATGAGACGCTCCACGGTGGCAAGCAGACTCCTCCCAGGCCAGGCATCAACCATTCGCGAGCAGCATGTCTCTTCATGGGCTCGCCGTTTTGGTTCCAACCGAGACGGAAGGCTTTCGTCGCTCAGCACCAACCCCGCGTTGCGTCGTGTCGTCAAGGGAATCAATTGAGGACGACGGAGTACATCATCAGGGAAATCGCCCTCATATGTGGGAAACGGCATCGCACACGCCGGAAACAGGTGCACATGGTGTCCCTCCACGTCGGCTGCGCAGACTGTCAGCTGAAGGAAAATTTGGTGAAACGGAAGTCAGCGCACTCACCTCCAGCTCAGGCAGTTTTATCAGGACGATCAAAGCACCAAGCTGGGGCTCCACACTTGTTGAGGGATATCGTGACGCTCTGACACGTCCACGTGCATTTCCACAGAATGTCATATTTCCTTTTCTCCCGCCGCATGCGCCCGCACCGTCTTTTAAGCCACATCCAGGAGGGATTGGATGGCGAGTGGCACCTGGTCAGCCAGCAGCGTTCCATTCCTTAAGGCTCCGAATACCGAAGCCCCAAAACCACCGGCCATCAATCAATGATGCCGTTGACACAAGACCTCCTCTGGCCAACGCCACACACTTGTTCCGGAGCACATGTTATCCCATGCCTCGCTGACGCCACCCTCAGCATCCTCTACAGGTACACCGTACATTCACCCCCAAAATACGGGTGTGGAGTACACCTCAATAATAACTGCACAATTAGCCTGCAAACTGCTCGCTGAAAGTTGTCATTGTGTTGGGTGGCAGGGGCAACGCAATCACACCTCGCGGCTCCTCAGGAGATCAAAGAAGATAGCAACCATCATTCAACTGAGATGGGCTTCGCAAGCCCCTTGCGACTTTTGTCCGATGGGGTGCTTCAGTGCGTATGAAACCTTGTCCGCGGGACGGAATGCCTATGCGCTCTAAAAAAGTAAGCATAAACTCACGGGAGAAAAATACATAACATAACGGAAGCAAAATGCCACAAATAAGAAAGAACGGTAAAAAAATTATATGGAGCGATATAGATATGAAAATAAGCAACGATCAATGAATAGGTATAACGATATGGGTATGACTACAAAAGCGATAATTTATTTACTGATGATGATTATAGATATGGATATATCCTTGTTTCCCCTCCTCATTAACAGATTGCTTGGCTTCTTGGTTTCTCAGCTTATTGATTGCTGTTTTATTGGCTGTGTATGTGTATATACAGATAGGTATATAGTTGTCGATATTAATATCTATTCGGTGCTGTTGATATATATATATATATATATTGTTACTATTCCTCGTGCCTTCTCAAATAAATACGAAGACCCACACGCCAGCCACCATCGCAGAGCACGTCCGCTCAATGATTAAAGATGTAAAAGAGAGACCCGGCACCCAAAGTGGGAGCCGGACAGCGGAGGCCGTGAAGCACACACCACCGCTACGCACCCGCCCCGGGGATAGCGCGGTGGCTCAATAATCCGCTGCTGCCAAGAATCAATAAAACAACAAATCACAGAACCAACCAACCAAACATGGACGCTATAAATGAGAAAAGGGAGAAGAGGGCAGCCTGCCAGGAGCAAATACGGCCCGCCGCATCTGCGAGGGGCCTTGTGTCTTCTCGCCGCGCGGAGGTACTGATGGTGCAGTGCCTTTCCACTTCAAAGTGGAACCACACCAATATTTCCGTGAAGCACAACTTCCCCACTTCTCCAATGTCCGCTCCATGCTTTTTTCTGGGTGCCTGCAGAACCGGGCAGCGGAGTAATTTCGGACCTGCCTCTCCGCACAGTTCCAGTCGGCCGGTATTCACAATGTCCGGTAGATGCCCGTGGCGTGCCGTGCGGTAGCGGGTCAGTCAGGCATTGCTGTGGCACGGAAACCCGCACGCTAAACGGCAAAACCAAACTGGTGGTGGTCGCAGCGGGATGTCGTCGCCGGGCAACGTGCGCCTTCTCGGCGGCCTGAGCCCTCTGCCGCCGGGAAATCGGCAACAGCGTGACGTTAATTAATGCATGTGTGCGTGCCAATTTAGGCACACGGTGCGTTGTTTCTCGATGGCATTCTCTTCCTGCGCGGAGGCGGGGGTTCTGCGTTGGCTTGATGCTCTTCATGCGAAAGTTCGAGCTTTGCAGCGCGTGGTTACTCATTCTCCATTTTTAGTGTCACGACTTTCTTTCTGTCGGGTGTTTGTGCCGGGTGTGGGTGGTCAATCCCCCGGCATTCCCCGCCTGCCTGCCGCATTAAGGGCACCTATGAGGTGCCACTTTCTTCGGTGCCGACGGTAGCTCTGTTCCGGAGTGTTCGTGTGCCCGTATGCGGGATAGTGGTCCCGCTTTCGCTTGAACGCTCAATTCAAAGCACGTGCATTCGAGCGCGGTGGATGCCGTCAGACCGTCATATTTCTGGCAACGCCTCCTATTTGTCGGGGGAACTCTTGCTTGTGGAAGTGCCAAAGATGAATTACGGTTCCGGCTTGACTTTCGTACAACACCGTGCGAAAACTGCATGGGAGTGGCTTCGGCATGGGCTGTGCAGTCTGCGGCGGAGGTGCGATCGGTGTGCCGTCTCTCGCTCTCGTCCTCGCTCAAGTGCTGGGCGGTGGTTCCAGTGGGATTTCTGGCGGCTCCGGTTCACTGGGAAAGTCGAATTCCCGCAGCGCCTGGGAGCGCGTAATGCCATGGGCGTCAACCATGTGCGTCACGACACTAGTGCGGCAGCTGCAGTGCTTGCCGCAGACCGGGCAGTCTGCCGGGCATCGGATCGTGGCGGTGTGGGGTCCAGCAGGAGGAGGAGGCGTTTCCGTGCGAACTTCTTGGCGTGCCTGCTGTGCGGCATCCGCGCCGCACCAACGGCATGTGCTCGGGATGGCGGGTTGCAGTGGTCGTAGCAGCCATCCGTATTCGTGAGAAACACCGGTGCGGGAGCAGGCTGGTGCAGTCTCCTCCCTGCGAGTGACAGTGGAGTTCGTGCGCGTGGGTCCCAGTCGCCTGCGGCAGTGGAGCGGTGAGCTCCTGGCCTGAGCTGTCGGACACCAATAATACGTCCGGCCAATGCGACGATGCCGGTGCTCCATGCGTCTGTGAGCTGTGCGAGGTTGGACGCCTCCTTGGCTTATGCATCACAAGCTTCGTTCCTGGGTACGCCGCAGTGGCCAAGGACAAACTGCATCCGTGTGCGCGTTCCTCGGTGCTGCTGGCAAGAAAAAAGGGTACGTCCACAATGTGAGTCACCAGGTGATCCAGAACCGTCGACGTGTGCTCGCGTGCTTCCACGGTTCAACGAGAAGGTGCAGACACGCACGCTGCCGTGGAAAGAGTCTCGGCGAATATCGTACTCTCCATGCTAACACCACACCCCTCTGTATCTGCTGTGGTGCATGAATTTCGCACGGCCGGAGGGAAATTGGGAAAAAGGAAAAATTCCTCGTGTGAGCATCCCCGTACCAGCGTGGCCAATCCACGACAATATCCCTTGCCTGTGGAATGCGGTGCGCCAATTAAATTAAAGGCCGCGAAGTGAAGGGATGTGCAAATTGCCGGAAGTGTCCGTCACACCTCCTGCACACACAAAACACGCGGGCCGTAGCGGGCAACGAATCCCAATGCCGCAGCATCCAAGGCTCCCACGTTCCACGCGCACACCTGAGGGGTACAGCCATGGCAGTGGTGCGCTCGAGGATAAGTGTGGAAAGTGACTGGGATGGCTTGGTCCGTCACTTCCACCGCTAAAGAGACATCGATCCCCCTCTGCACTCGCACACACCAGGGCAGCCCGAAATCACGGCAATGCGTCGCGCCTCAATACATAATCCCGCTCAACGGCGTTCCTGGAAACCTGGAGTCCTGCTACCACTCTGTCGCCGCTTTGCTCCTGAGAATTGTAATGTCTCCTGCATGCAAACCCACGGTAAGGCAGAGCTGCAATTCATTACTTCCAATAGGCGGTTCGCTGGATCCCTCCTCCATTGCACAAAATGGGCGTTGAATTCCTCGCACGCAACTCCATGAAATTACAGTCCGATACAACACAACATCAGGAGCAACAAGGGCGACAGTACAATCCCCTTCCACACAGTCATCATGAAACGGGAAAAACTCCTGAAAGCACCCGCTCAAAATAGAAACACATCGATAGAAACAACAATCAACAATACCGTCGGTGCTGTTAACGATGGCTGGCTGTGGGGCGCAGCACATCCGTGGCTCCTCAATCACCGCACACCGCACGCCTGTCAGTTCCACGTGTTGCACGTCACAGGAGGGCGTGATCAATTTTGCCTCTCGCACTCGATGCACACTCGAGCAGGCTCAGGGCGTCTGAGCGGGTGTCACCGGCCATTGGCTGCTACGGCGGTGCGGGTGGTCGGTACGACGACGCAACGGTGGTGCCCGTGGCGTACGACGATGACGTCCTTTCGTGGAGCTTCTGCGTCTCTTCGTCGCTCTCCTCGTCATCGCGCAGCAGCGCCTCCAGTCCGCCACGCCGCGGCTCGCGCAGCTCCTGCCAGTGGCGGTCCTCCGCGTACCACACAACCATGCTGTACACAGCGATCGCAAGCAGCACAGCGGTCAGCAGCAGCACGATCGCCGCGTACGCCTTCGCACCGCCGTCGCTCGGCGCAAGGTGGTTCGCCGCGCTCACGAGACAAAGCACTGCAAGGAGCACAAAGCTCGCCGCGCGCATCACCGTCAGGAAGGCCGAGCGCATCATGTTCGTGAAGGCAACCACGCCCGCGCCCGCAAGCAGCACAGCCGCCATGCAGAAGTACTGGACGTGGCAGCCTCCCACGGGCGGGTGCACAGCCGCAATCAGGCCCACCACGCACAGCACCGACAGCTGGAACACGCACCAGTACACGCGGCTGCCCCTCATGTTCGTCAGCATGCCGCCGTACATCCGCTGCTGCGCCGCGGGGTGCCAATACCCGACGGGGTACAGCAGGCGCTCGTGCTGCGGCTTCCTCGAAAACTGCCAGTACCTCGTGAAGCTCGCGCCCAAATGGCGGGCAATCAAGTAGCACACGCCAGCAGGGAACGCCACACCGTACAGCACGCCGAAGAAGCCGATCACGCGGTGCTGCACGCGGGAGTCGGGCATCGCCAGTGCAAACACAGAGCAAAAGAAAATGCCGAGATGCATCGCGTGCGCCACAACGTACGTCAGGCTCGGGAAGCGCATCGTCGCCCACGCACTCGCCGCGTCCACGCCGCGCCACCGCTGGAAGGCGGCCGTCACACCGCAGTGCACGCACCCAAACACAGCGGCGAGCAGCGCGTTGCCCACCACCATCCATAGCGGGTCAAGAGCAGCGAACACCGACAGGAAGTACGGCAGCGCAACGGTGCTCGCACGCTCCTGCGCCGAGGCGCATGACATCCTCGCGAACACGCCGAGTGCCTGCATCTCCAGGATGGAGCCCAGCCCGCCGGTCACCACCACGGCAACAGCCGCCGCACCCGCAACGACACCGGTGATCGCCGAGAGGGTGCTGGCAGCGGCGGGCAGCGTGTTGGACCTGATCGTGAAGGACCCAAGCAGCACTCCCTTGCAGCCCCCGAACACCGCCGCAGCGTCGCAGCGAATGACTATCGTCTCGTCGGCAGCAGTGAAGTAACCGCGGTGCACGGGCACAACCAGCTCCAGGACGGTGGACGGATTCGTCGCGTTGCGCACCCACGTCGCGTTGCTCAGCATCGCTCCCCAAGAACCGCCAAACCCGCTCGGCTGCGCCGTCGACACCGGCACGAAGCTCAGGTGCTTGCCGAGCTGCGGGTCGCGTGCCCAACGAAACGGCGGCGGCAGCGACACCATCAGCAGTGTCGGGACGGCGCTCCCACCGCCGCGGATGTCGTTCTGCGTCAGACTCCCACCAGCCGCCGTCGTCGTCACGGCAAGCGTCGGGCACGCCACGTCGCTCCACCACGGCGTGCTGCTCACCGACGCTGTCGGGGTCCGCGTGGGCGGCAGCGCCACCGTCTCCGTCACCTGCAGGGTCTCCGTCGGCCCGTACTGCGTCGGACTGTAGTGCGCCGTGCTCAGGCTCGGTGTTGGTGTCGGCGTCGCCGTCCACGTTGTTGTCAGACTGCGCGTCTCCGTCAGCGTCGCCGTGTGGCTCAGCAGCGGCAGGGCGGGCGTGCGGTTGCACCCGTCCACGCGCGGCAGGTACACCGGCAGGCAGTCACGCCCGTACCCGCCCTCAGCACAGCGGCAGCGGCACGACCCCGACATCGCCCTCGTCGCAGCAGCAAAGCAGCTCACGTCGGCGTCGCACACGCCACACGCCACGGGGCGAAATTCCCCGATGATGCCGGCGGACCTGTAGTCCATCGGCTGCAGCGCTTGCCCGTTGAGCGTCAGGCACCCCACGACGAACTTTCCGCCGGCGCCCCCGAGCGCAACGGTGCCGTCCATCACGACGGACCCGCTGCCGACGTTCCCGTGGAGCGTCAGCGTGCTCTGCGCAAATTCCGCACTGCGCGGGTACGACGGCAGCGACAGAAGCCTGCCGCTGATGCTGTTGCCACACACCGACAGCCACGACCCGGACGCGAACGACGCCGACCCCCGCAGCACCAGCAGCGCGCCATCGGTCAGCGCACCGGCGTTGTCGTTCACTACGACGGCGGACGCGTTGGCCTCCACCCCGCTGTCAAACACCAACCCATGCGCGGCGTACACCTGGCTCCCCGACACGCGCAGCACAGTGCCCGCCGACGCAACCACGCGCGCACTCGCGTACAACGCAACTTCGCCACCGAGCACAGCCGCGTCCAGCGCGACACCGCCACCGACGAGCTCCAGCACGGCGCCGTCCACCACCACCGTCCGCCCACCAGTCATCACGGTCACGAGGGCAACGCCGGACACAACCAGCACGGACCGCACAAGCCGCAGGCCCGACAGCACCAGCACCGGTGCGTACGGCGTGGACTGCGAGCCGGGAAGATACACAAGCGGCGTCGACCTCGCGGCAACCAGCAGGGAGTCCGTCACCGTCAGCACGGACCCCGCGGGAAACGTGCCGGTCAGCACAAGCGCACCGTTCAGCGCCTCCACATCGCACACGGACAGCTCCACCGGCCCGCTCTCGTCGCTCCCCGCCGCACCCGCACCGCGCAACGCTCCACCGCCCATCACGTACAGCACGGCGCCGTTCAGCAGCGACACGTTCTGCACGACAATCCGCACGCCGTCCCGCGCCATCCACGGCACGTAGAGCACCGGACTCACGCCGTCCAGCACAACGTGGCGCAGCGTCACCTCGCTCGCGCCGGCAGACACAACGAACACCGACCGCACCGTCACGCTCTCGCGGACAAACACACTCGACGCAGTGCCCACAGTGGGCGGCAGCGCGGGAGCTCCCACAGGCACGCACGCCTCGCCGTACGCAGCGCTGCCGCACAGGCAAACGCACACACCGTTCCTCATGCTCGCCGCCGCCGTCCCGGGCGCGTAGCAGTGCGTGTCCCTGTCGCACGCGTCGCACCCAACAACGTCGATGCTCCCAGCGTCGCCAAAACCAGCCGCTGCGTACTCCTCCGCCGTCGACAGGACACGGCCACCAGCGTCGTTGCACGCAACCCTCAAATGCGCCCCAGCCGCAAGCGAAAGGCTCAGCGACAGCATCCGCGGCAGCAGCGCTCGGTTGCGCACAAAGCTCAGCGTGCTCCCAGCAGCGGTCACAGCGCCAGCGGCGTAAAGCATCTCCCTCGAGACGCCGTCGTGCACGTTGCCCTTCGCCAGCAGCATCGACCCGCCATCCAGGCTCACCGTCGAATAAAACGCCACCGCGTAGTCCTCCGTCGACGAAAAGTCGCTCCGCACAAGCGCCACAGCGGAGCCCGACACGCTCACAGCCCCACGCACAGACACCGCGTGCTCGCACAGCAGGAAGTCGCTGTCAACAAACGCCACCACGGAGCCACCGCTGGCAGCAACACCGCCCTCCACCGACACGCACAGCCCCAGCGCCGTCTGCACCGACAGCCCGTCCACGTACAGCGCACCGCGCGACGACAGCGCCACGCCGCCAACAAACAACACGCCAACAGCGTCG
The DNA here is from genome assembly GCF_000209065.1 of Trypanosoma cruzi. Classification (NCBI taxonomy): domain Eukaryota; phylum Euglenozoa; class Kinetoplastea; order Trypanosomatida; family Trypanosomatidae; genus Trypanosoma; species Trypanosoma cruzi. Next base: position 26,751 of record NW_001849408.1, read on the forward strand.
CGGAACACAGCCGCCACCTGCGTGCGCGCGATGGTCAGCACGCTCCCAGTCAGATTCACCTTCTGCACCACGAGACACGCGGAGACATCGCCAAGGCCGTGGTCTCCGCGGTACGCAACACGCTTCTCTGCAATCAGCACCGAGTCCACCACAGTGACGCGCGAGCCCGGCGGAAATCGGTTCGCCACCACCACGCCGCCGCCGGAGCGCGACTCAAGCCCGCTGATCAACACATCGACGCGCTCGCCGGCAGACAGGTCGGACCGCCACCCAACAACGTACAGGCTCGCTCCGCGCACAAACGTGCAGTTCGCCAGCGTCACGTTGCGCACGCTCCCTGACATCGACCCCACGTCCACCACGACGTCCGCCGAAAAGGTCACGCCAAAGTAGCACGCCACCGACGTCCCGACACCGGCATTCACCTCCACATCCACACGCACGTCCCGCACGCACAAGTCGGCGCCGTCGGTGCTCGGTGGCTCGGGGACAGCAACGGGCAGGCACGCATCGCCGTGGCCACCCTCCGCGCAGGCGCAGGCGCAGCCATCACTCGAGGCCGTCGTCGTGTACGCGGGGAAGCACGATGTCGCAAGGGCGCATGGGTCGCTGCAGGTCAGAATGGTGGCGTTGTACACGGACGGGATGCTGTATTTCACTCTCTCCTCGCCGTTCACAGTGTTGCACGCGGCCACAATCGCTCCGTTTGTGAGATCGCGGGAACTTTGAGGTATCAGCAGCATCGTTGGCGAGACCGTGCTGGACATGAATTGGTTGCGGGACACAGACACCGTGGAGTCGCGGAGATTCACCGTGGGGTTCAAGAAAGAGGAAGGCATCCGATGGGGATTC